>NW_015386373.1:593757-603503 GCF_001527695.2 Protobothrops mucrosquamatus | reverse complement strand
CATGGCTTTTTCAGCAAGCGGGTCTGACCTAGGGTGAATTTTAAATAGGGACAATTTTAAGGATTTTATCAAGACACAGCAACAAATATTTGGTTTTTAATTGGCTTTTAGAGGGGAAATGTTTTATATTGTTTTAACATGCTGTGAGCCGCCCTGAGTCCCATGGGGAGAAGGGCGGCATATAAGTTGTGAATAAAATAAAAAATAAGTTGTGAATAAAAAAAATTCCAAAACCAAGCCAATTTTAATTCTCTTTCAAACCACTGAAACATTCACTATTGCAGCAATAGGTTTTGCAACCTATACATGTTCTGGGCATTAAAAAAGTATCAGCTAAGAAGAATAACATTAATTAAAATTCAGTGTTGCTTGTTATCTGGTTTCTTTAGCATAAAAATGGTATGTCTGGAGATATAACTGAAGGAGAAAGACTATACTTGAGAATGCTGGCTTTTTTAAAAAAAACAAAAGAATATATACAAGACTATATAAAATATATACACATATTCTACCAGTGACCAATTTGGGTCAAAATTCCACACAGCTACATTCTGTATAAAATATAAGCACTATTCAATGAAGTCCTTCCATGATATTCCCGTAGTATTCCCTTGAACCCAGTGAGAAATTGCTGTTAAGATGCCCATGCTGCCAGTTGCTGCATATCGTCATCATCTTCCACCCTCTTCTTTGAAGATGCTATAACAAAAGATAATAATTTTTCAGCATACTAGAAGAACATAGTTTTGCAGTCTCTGGAAAGAATATTTGGATTAGAGGCATTGTGGCTAAAAATTAAAAGACATATTTTACAAGACACATCTTGTAAAAGGATGATTTCAGTAAAACTATTCAATAAGAATTCTTTGCATAGCTTTACATCAGATCAGAAGACCTGAATCCAGATGACCAAATCCAAGTTCAGCTTTGGCTACTGCCAAATTATTACTCCGTGTACAGTGTATTTTTTCAAAATACTCCAATTATTATTAGTGGTCCTCACTTCCAGTAATTGGAACTGAGAAGGCCATCGCTAAGCAAGGAAGGAACATCATGTGATTGCACTGACTTATGATAGCAATTCCAGTTGCCATTTTTAGGCAAATCCCATGCAGTAGCAGCATTCTGTAGTCAAGTGATCACCAAACTTTCTGCCAGCTTCCTCACTGACTTTGCTTGCTGAAAGCTGTGAATGACGTTTGCAAATGATCATTACATGACACAGGATGCTGTGATGTCATAATTGTGAGCTGGTTGTCAGATATCCAAATTGGCATCACGTGACCAACAACCAAAACTATGAGGACCAGTCATAAGTACTCCTCACTGACATCAAGAACTCATATCACTCTTAGATGTTAAGATAGCTACTATGATATCCAGGTATGTTAAATTTGGTGATTTTTCCTTTTCTCCTTAATATTCTTATATCCTACTTTCATAATAGACTAATTAATATAAGAAAACAATTTACCAGGATGAGAAGGCAATTGGGTAGCTGGGACACTTGGTAAATGAACATTTTTCATCTTATTATTGAGTTCCTCTTGCTCCAGTTCTTCTAATTCTTCCAAAAGTTCATCCTGAAATTTTAAAATTTGGCAGGTTATATTTCAATAAACAATGCCTAAAGTCAACAGAACCTCTAATTACAACAGTCTCACAATTGTAGCCAACCAAGTATAGTTGCCTTTATAAACTTTATAAAAGAAACTTTATAAGTTTATTTTAGGTTTTCAGCATGCCAGGAACCTATACAAATGGATACTTTTAGGACAAATAAATTTTATTGGAGATCTGTAGAACAGCAGGCAAAGCTGGTGGGCAGAGTTAAATGTGTCATCAGTTTAGAATCCTTGCATTGCCATAAGATATCCAAGTCCAGCCCCCCCTTGAATTCCATTTACCCTTATCTAGCGCCAGTTTAGTACTGACCATTAATTGACCAGATTCTTGTGTATGAATAAATCTTCTATGATGCAATTTTATGAATGTACCTGATATTTTGCACCTGACAAGAGCTCAACCAAATATTTTAAGTAGCTATTGATTGATAAGAATAAAATAAAATAACGTAAAAAATATCAAAATATCAAAATAATATTATGGTACTAAAAATATATAGTTGAATACAAAATATAGTTGAATACAAAAAAAGGCTACGAGTATTTTTTTTTAAAAAAAGAGTTGTTCTACTTTGTGGTCATTCTATTACCCAAAAATGACTCTATGGCTTCAGTCTTTCTGGTTTTGTATAGAGAAGCTATTGCTACATACTCACAGTTGCTTCAGTTTAGTGGTAGAAAATGACTTAATTTAAATGATATTAATGAATTCCACTCCAAATATCTCAATATGATCTGAGCATGCTTAGTAAATGTGTTCTTAATGAGGGCAAAAACAGAAAAGTGGGGAAAGAGGGATAGAACAAGACCTCTTGAAGTCTGCCAACTGTTATTCATCACAAGACACAAAGAAGAGGAGTCCGTCTTGTATTCCACCTTTCATTATCTTCTTCATGGGCTAAAATAGGGAGCTTTTTCTATTTTCTGTGTTGAATCACAACCTATAGATGAGGTCCTCAAAACAGAAGAGCTGGTTTGCAAGTATGGTGAAAATGGGAATAGAGAAAAATACAGTAGCTTAACTGTAATCTTCCCTCCTTGCAAGTGACACAGCTTCCCTGAATGCCATATGAGGACAATGGAGTGTACTAGAAGGCATGATTGACAAGCTAGAATAAAATTAGGAATGTACCACACATTGCTACTACCTATGTAGACTCCATCTGATATGTCAAAAATTCAATTATTTTGTCAGAAATGGGAATATGTTTTGCATTGTTTTGACATAACAATTTGCATTCTCTTTTGAATACTTTATTCAGGACATTCCAGTCTCTATTTTTCAACAAATATTTCTTCAATCATTTGAGAATTCAAGTGTATTTCAGGAAAAATGTTAAAGCACATGGAAAAGAGCTAGACAACAATTATAGCAAATTTAAAATTAGCAGTAATATTAAAGTCAGGGACATTTTTTGTTCTTAGATGTCAAAACATACCTCATCAAAGTCATCACCAACCCTTCTTGTGAGAGCCTCTGTGATTTCTTGGGCAATATCTTGCTGCTCAGTGATATCTTGCATCATTTCATCAATTTTGTCCAAATCCCTAAGGATAGAAGGAAAGAAGGAATTATTTAGTCAATTTGTATATCATGCTTCACGACAGGATGGCAGAGTGGATTCCAGTAAAATTATGAGGGTTTCATAAATATCAATAATCATCAAAAAAAAGCAACAGCAAAATAGAGATTTAAATTTTGGGGGGCGGTATTGAAGGTCTGGGGAAATTGTAAAGATATAATATTAAGTTATCTATTTTAATGAAGCACTTCAATAAAACAAAGTATAATTAATAAACTCACACTCTTTATAAACCATTATCTTGGCTTATTAGTGTATTTAAAGGGCCATCAAAGGCAAATTTAGCCTGTGATAAGATGAAAGTTGCAGAAAAATGCCTTCAGGTATTCAACTTCCAAATTCCATAACGGCTTTAAATCCTATAAGAGCCTTTGAACTGCTTACAAAAAGTATTGAATCAAATTATTAATTAAGCAAAACAGGTATGTACATAAGGGGCAGTCCCAGTGAGTTTTCAAGCAGTTTGCATTTTGGAGATTTGGAAAACTCTAATTGGGAACTTAAACATGGGTGTCCTAGAGATGGATAAGCCATAAAATAATTCTCTTTTATGCCCAGAACATCATGAACCATTTCTGGCTTTGAGGATTAACATATGTAAAGTCACTATACTATTTTTGGCATGGCTGAATTGGCAAGGTTCACAGAAGGACCAAACATTCAGAAGATTTCTGGAAGATTCTATTTTTCCAGAGTGTGTACCTTCCAGATGTACAAACTTCAATTCCCACAATTCTAAGGAATTACCATTGTAACAGAAGAATTCTGGAATTTGAATTCCATTCAACTTCAGGTATTCGATTTGGAGAAGGGCAATATAAAAGGGGAAAAAAGATACCTATTGGTAGAGACATGCAGAAATTTCAGTTGCAGAAATATGTACAACTTGCAGTGATCTATGGTTCAGGCCACATTAATCTTACCTGCTGCTGTGCAGGTAAATCCCAGAAAAGAATTCAATTTTAGATTAATGTGTAACAGTAAAATCTTAGCAACTTTATCTATATCCGAAGACAAACCTTAGCATCAAGAAAGAAAGAAAGAAAGAAACCCACCAAATAGGTGTACATGTAAGAGTTAAGGTTATTTTCTGTGGGGTTTGACAATATTTTCGACTTACATGTTTTCATGTACTTTTTTCATGGCCTGAGCAGCATAGCCCATATTCTTGAACACTTCTGTATTTGTGTGGGAATTTTCAAGAGCCTCACGCTGGAATTCAATAGTGGAAAGAGTCCCATCAATTTGGCTCAACTGTTTTTCATACCTCTTTTTTCTTTTCAGTGCCTGCAGTGCAGCTGGTGAAGTAAGAACAGGGGAAAATATCTCATAAGTCAATGCAAAAGATATCTATATGGCTGCTTTAGATCTTAACATCAAATCAGAGACAGATTGCCACATTTACTGAGCAAGCAAATTCAGTGAAGCTAAATAAACAGAGAGGTGGGACATCTATCAGGACACCCAACTAGAGGACATCTAAGTTAAGGAAAGCTATAATAAATTCCAAACCATCTTCCCAGCTTATTACAATAGAAAAAGAATTTGGTGATTCAAAGCAGGTTAATTGTTCTTCCTTCTGAAAGGTACTGTATATTCACTTTTTTCCCATTTAACAATAAAATTACTGCTATAAATCAGCAATATCTTTGGCTGTACACAATAAAGATTAAGAGATGTGGTCTCCACCACATATTTTAGAACAGAGGTCCAACAATCTCTTGCCATTGGCTATAGTGGCTCAAGGCATCAGGTTACTTTTAAAACAAATAGAGGGTAGGAAGAATCCAAGATCACTTTGGATAGTGATATGGGTAGTATATAAATTTAATAAATAAGTAAATTTCCTTATTGGGGCTGAATGCAATGTTCTTAATCAACATAGCAAATTTAGTGACAGCCCCCTCCAAATTAAAAGAAAAAGATTGTTCTTTGATAATGGCCATTTATTGATACTGAGGCATATAGAGGCAGGAAGAAGAAATAAAATAGAAGCAGTTTGTAACAGAGACTGAGATATAGAGAAGCAGCTTGCTAAAGGCTGAAAATATCTTGGATATGTATTAGAACCACAATTTCTCTATGGAACATCTTCTCTTTGCTACAAGGTTATTTTGATTTTTTTCTCCATTCTATAAAAGTTACCATTGAACTCTTCCTCCAAAAGAAGCCAACTCTAGCATCCTTGAACATCTCATTTTGAGGGGGATGTTGGGAACATACTAATTGGAAAAGTACAACAACTTATGACAAAGACTGGTGTGCAGAAATATTGCCTCCATTCACATTTAAAAACTGGAAAGATGAGTCAGATGTGACTATAGCCATCAAGAGTTTTTTAGTCCTATTAGACCAGGTAGACAACTACCACATATCCTAAGGTCATGTCACATTTTTCAAAAGCATTAACTTGTGACCTCAAAATATTTAGAAATAAAAGTTTTAGTAGACTACTTTAACTTGAACACATCTGTAGTTCTTTTTAGGACAGACATCATTCCCTGATCTCACATATGAGCTCCCAGCTATCCAATCAAAACTGAATAGTCAAAGTTATATGACAGTAAGATGGGGAACCCATAAATTTAATAAATAAATAACTTACTTGCAATAGTGGCAAATATCTGTATAAATAAATATTAAACAAATTCCTAATTATCAAACTGCATGAGATTTTGGTATGTTTGTCACAAAACTGGAAATAAATTGTTAACCATAATTTGGGTAAATTTAATTTTAGAAATTGTAATTGGACACAAGTATCATTTTGTAAGAAACATTGCCACTCCCTGTTCTGAACTATAAATGATAAGAATATATCTTTGCTTTTATCCAATACTGTCCCCAAGGTTTCCAAAGTTTAATACCAGTCAATGAACAAATTAGCACTGTAAAATCAAAAACTGAACTATTTAATTCAGAATTACCGCAAGTATGATCTGACAGCAATGGAGACAGACTTTAAGGCAATGATTCTCAACTTCAACAACTTTCAAACGTGTGGACTTCAACTCCCATCTGACAGTTGCTGATATTGAGAAACACTAGTCTAAGGATTTTGATAATAACACTACTTTATTTATGCGGTAAATGTACATGTCTTGTTTATTGGACTGGCAAATAAACCAAGTCCTAACCCCTAGATTTGACAGTGCTGGAAATAAACTTACATCAGAGAAACTCTGAGACTGGAAAAAGAAGATCCCCACTCCAAACAGTCAGAAAAAGTAGAAAGCCAGATAAGGAGAATCAGAGACTAATCTGAAATAAACATAATGCCACAGGTCATAATTCTACATAATTTTGTTTTAAAACCATGCCATGATTTGTGGAAATCAGAAAATCTTTTAGTTTGTATAAAGATTATAAAATGTATAAGATTATGATTTACATTATAAAATTTAAAGATTTTCTTTGTGTGTGTATATATACATACATACATACTTTCTGACATGCATTTTTTCCTTAAAAAATGAGTTTCAAGCAAGCACAGGATTTATTATAGAGATTATATTTATAGACATTTTGGGTACTTGTCCAGTTAAGAGCCAAAGAAAATGAGATCAATAGTGTTTTCTCACAAATAATTGCATACATTAAAACTACCATTATAACCATAATCAATGCTTTGATCATGACATAATAGAAGGCAGATGCCAGGAAAGATACATAAAAATTCAAAATTTCATTAATTTCTGCAAACATGACAAAACCTCCTAAATCCCCATAATATTTATTTACTGTTATTTGTGAAGGATTATAGGCTGCTTTAACTGCAAATACTCTAAATCAGGCATGTCAAACTCGCGAAGTCACGTGACGTCGCGCAACGTATCGGGCCGGTTTTGCCATTGCCGGCAATGGGGTGGGCGCAGCTTTCATGTGACGCCTCCGGCCCATGGGCCGGCAGTTTGACACCCATGCTCTAAATAATGTACATTCTGAATTGATGGGATTTTTTTTTTAAAAAACCCAAATATAATAATATAAAAGAAAAGGTAATAATCATAATATCCTTCACCCAGATCACAGTGAAAATATTATTTTCCACAATAAAATCCATATTGCAGAGTGAGAACCTAGGAAATAGCCCACTTATCAGCCATTCTGGGAGAGCTGCCAAGAAACAACAACTGGTTTTCCAGAGAGAAAGAACAAAAAGCTCCTTTACATAAACATACCTGGGGTCTCTAGTTTCCGCTAACACTTGCAAGTTTGAACTGCATTTATTTTGTGGTTTCTTAAAACTTAACTAGATAGAATGTTGAACAACAACTGATGAACGGTTTCAAATTCTACGTGTAAAAATAGTATCAAGTGAAAATTAAGCTATACCTTGAAAGAAGATTCTGGAATTTTGTAGTTTATAAAATAAAAAGGCCTCGTGTCCTGTTCCTGCCAACCAATGTTTCCATAAGCAAGTACATACACAACTACTTTAATCATTTAAACACTAAATATCTAATTGAATTTGAAAAGTGGTAGATAGGCTATAGTCCACATCTATGAAAATATTTATTCTCACGATGCTTGTGTTGTGAGTGCCTCATATGTGCCTCCATGTACAGGCTACTACTCAGTTTGCAAGATTATTAATGATTTAAAGATAATTACATAAAGGGAATTAAAATGATCATGCTTTAAATCATAGTTCATCCATAACTCAAAAGATTTTTTTTGTTTTCAATTATCACCAAACTAAAAATTCAAAGGAGTAACTTCCTACTAGTTGACACTTTTATTCAGTAACTCCTACATTAAGATGTTTTTTTTACACTGTGCAAAACTCAAAAATAATGGAATTGAAATAATAAACAATATATTCATTTTAGCTTCTCCCTTGTGTTTTTGAGACAAAGATGCAACGGTTGCTACAACTGGAAAAAATAATTATGAAGAGAATATATTTAAGATATTTATATTACACCCGATTTCTAAAATTTTATATTACACCCGATTTCTAAAATTTCTAGGCAATGTATAGCAAAACTGAATACAATAAAAAAATAAAAACGAACATCGAAGCTAAAACAAAACAGAGTAAGAGGAAACTACTAGATTCCAAAAGCATTTGAACAGAAGGTTGGAAATCTGAAGAAAATAGCAGCGATTTAGATTTATACAGATAATCCTCAATTACAACCATTCAGTGACCATTCAAAGTTATGATGCCACCAAATAAAGTGACATATTATTGGTCTTTGCACATACAACTGTCGCACCATCTCTGTAGTCACATGATCACAATTCAGATTCTGTGTTCCTAACTAAAGTTGTCCTTTCTCAAAAAGCAGAAAACAAAGGTTTCCTGTTAATATTTACCATTTTTGCCTTGAGTGACAAATGATAGAAAGGAGGGGGAGTTTATCAAAGCTAAATCTTGTACCACTATTATTATGATCCAAAACTGAATCTCCCATATCATAAGCAAACAAGAGTCAGCAGTTAATAAGACTTCTATGTAGCACCAAAAATCCTATTTAGGCATCTTCATCTTAGATTGCAATTAGACTTTATCAGGACTTTTTTTCTCACAGAACGCCCAGAACGGAGTTCTGGCACCTTTTTTGGATGGAACCTTGTAAGGGTAGGCGAGGCGGGTTGTATGACGTGTGTGAGTTCCGGCACCCTTTTTTTTTTTTTACAAAAAAAGCACTGGACTTTATACATCAAAACTATAAATGAGGAGGGAAGTTATTCCTTTATAATAAGAATTCAGTAAAGTATTTTCTCTATTCACATGTTTAAAGTCTACAGATTGACTGGAAAAATGGCTTTCTCTCAAGACTAGGAGAAAAGTAACATATTTTGTTACATAGCTTTCTGGTCTACTTCGCAATCTCTGTGAATGTGCAGCCGGGCTTATTCTGTGGTAACTTAAAACTCCTCTGCTGTTATTCAACTTGAGTAACAAGTCATGGCAATGTCATCATACACTTGCATGCTAATCATCATGAAGAGGTTTGCAACACATTCATTCATAGCTATCTTGCTATTACCACTGGAGTATTTTCCTGAAGTTTACCAAAAGCAATTTACTATGCCTCTTTGGGACAAAATTGTTGATAGTATTCATGAGAAACACAATAATTATCCTATTAGAGCACATTTTCCTGGATTTCAAAAACATCTAAATTCTATAGATATTCAAATCTTTGGAAGTATGAAGGGTTATCAGGATATATTAAGGCTTTGTCCATTTCATCCACAACCTCTGCCTGTTTGACACAAATGGAAATTTAACTGAATGTGGCGGCAGGATTCTTAGACTACAGGTTGGCAATGGCAACTGGGACTGGGATGGAGTGGCTACAGCATCCTTGGGCATAGGTGTAGGCTAGCCAAAGGGCAAAAATGGAGAAAGATAGGTGTGGTGGGGGATTTGCAAGCAGTCCTTTACTTTGCTGTGGCTTAGGCCTGGAAGGGACCAGGCCTGGAATGGCTTGATTGAGGTGGGTATTTACTTAACAAATCTAACTTAAAATGGCAATAAGGACTGCTGAAATTGCAGTTGTTAAATGATGCAGCCGTGTAATAT
>NW_015386373.1:574940-593369 GCF_001527695.2 Protobothrops mucrosquamatus | reverse complement strand
TCCTGACAGTGAGAACAATTAACCAGTGGAACAACCTGCCTCCAGAAGCGGTGAATGCTCCAACACTGGAAGTTTTTAAGAAGAGACTGGACAACCATTTGTCCGAAATGGTATAGGGTTTCCTGCCTGAGCAGGGGGTTGGACTAGATGACCTTCAAGGTCCCTTCCAACTTTACTATTATTATTATTATTATTAAATGTTGGGGAGAACATGAAGCTTTTGTCCTGGATCTGTCTGAGACTTAAGATCAGCGGTGGGATTAGTCGGTTCGCATCACTTCAGCAGAACCGATAGCTAATTTTGGAAGCGGCATCCACACAGAGAACCGATTGTTGACATATTTGAATCCACCACTGCTTAAGATGCTATATTTCATTTTCCACATTTTATCTCATGCTATACAATTCAAGTTTAAGAATGGTCACGTAACACAGAGATACATCAAGGCAATTCCAAATAATTGAATAAGCATTACAATCACCTTCACCAAATGCTGTAACAAAGTTACCCCCTGCATTTTTGTAGTTACGGTATATGTAGCAACATATTCAATGATCTCTGAAATTGTAACTGGGAGAGTATTTATACAAATGCTGTGGGACAAAATTTACAGAACCCAAAATACCTTGTTATTTGTGTGGCAACTATGAAATGGAATTATAGGTGGTTAGTTTTTATGCCTCCCAGAATAATGTCACATTGTGTGCTTTTTCTGGCCCCTTTTCATCAGATACCAATAACTCTCCTATCTACAACTTGCATACAATGCTAGATTTCCTTTATCTATTTCCCAAAAAGAAAAACATAAAAACTGAACAAAAACCTGGTAGATTTAGTATCTTTTACTTGAACCACAAAGTAGATTCTTTTCTTGATTTATGGTTGAAGCAAAACCAAAGTACTGTAGCAATACAGTACTTTTTAATATAACTGTACACATAAATACACTAACACAAGTAAATATTGCTTTTCTTGAGCATACATTTGCCCACTCAGTCTTTCCTTTATAATTACGTATAACATAATCTAAGAGTAATAATAATAATCGAATAATAACAATCGTGTCTTCAAATTGCAGCACTCTCTCAAACATTTAACATTTTTGTGGGGCTGTAATCAATGTCTGGGTTCAACATTACATTAAATATGTAATGAATCTGGGACCTGTTTAACTCATATATTGTGGTTTTAAAACTATGGTTCATGAATTAATACAAAGTGTGAACTTAGCTATAATAAAGCGCCATGAAGCAGCATATAAGTCCAAGTGCTATAGCTATTGCTATTGTAGCTTATTCAATAACATAATGAAACAAATGATGGTTAAGTGCAATCTATATGAATTCAACTAATTGACCACATTTCTAATTATACATGCATAGGATTGGAGTTTAGCAATCAAAGCCTAAGATGAAATCCATGAAGCACATAAACTCCAGTCTTGTGCTTTTATCCAGGAACTAAACAGGAGGAAACTTGCCTGATATTATAAATTTATTGATAAGTCTGCCATTAGCTTATGGCTAGGAAATCTAGACTTTTTTTGTGCATTTTGTGCATTTTTATTCACTCCAAAGCACCAATTGCTCAATTAGGCCTTTGCCAGCTGGTATGTCAAATGCACTTATACATCCATGCTGAGCAATATCGTTCCAGACATGTCATCTGCCAGATTCTTTACCAATACTTTCAAGATCTGGTGAAAAGCATTATAAATAACTTGTTCATTTTGAGGACTATGCATATAATGGTCAAGCAGGACACATCCAGTGAAGAGCAAATATAAGCAGAATCATTTATCATCTTCTTAACCAACTTTTACAACCAATTCTTTCAACTAATAATTCTCAAGCTTCCATTAGGATTCTTATCAAAACTACAAGAATCTGCTATATCAGAAGTATATCTGGATATATAACAGAATAACAGAGTTGGAAGGAACCTTGGAGATCTTCTAGTTAAACCCCCTGCTCAAGCAGGAGACCCTATCATTTCAGACAAATGGCTATCCAATCTCTTCTTTAAAACCTCCAGTAATAAAGCACCCACAATCTCTGGAGACAAGCCATTCCACTGGTTAATTGTTCTCACTGTCAGAAAATTCCTCCTTAGTTCAGGATTGGTTCTCTCCTTGATTAGTTACATCCATTGCTTCTTTTCCTGCTTTCAGGTGCTTTGATGTTATATTATCCATTATTTAGGACAGGATTTTCCAAAGTGGCCAATATCAATCCACAAAGGTGATGGGATTATCCATTATTGTTATTATGGTTTGTTGCACAGTCAACCAGATGTTTAGACTGGATTTGGTATTTTTGTCCACCTATTGAGTCCTTCCCAAAGATCTGGAATAGGAGATGTGGATGTTTGATATTGTTAAAAGTATTGTCGAACATGCAGACTGTTCTAAGTAAAGCTGCCTTTTGCAATTGACGGATGTTTTGTTGTTGTTGTTGTTCATACTATTAGTAAAGTAGTATTTATTAATTTTTTAAAAAAGAGTCAACAAGTTCAAAAAATGGTCTAGCTCTCCCCCCCCCAACTCTGTGAGATATTGGAAATAAGTTGTGTAAAGGGGGTTGGCACTCTGTCTGCATCATATATTTAGAACTGAACAGAATGGAACCAAATTTGGTGTGAAGAGAAAATCAGTAAAACACAGCTCTAGGGCTTTGGAAAAAGATAAAATAATCCTGAAAATTTTCCCCCCATAAATTCCTATGGGAGACACAAGTGGGCTGTGACTCAGAAAGATGGTCACTGCATCATTCTAAGCCCTCCCCATTCTTCCCTCCAGGTCATGTGACTGTCACTTCAAATATATATATAACGTGGGTCACGAAAGGTCATATATGTATGTGTCTTTACATATGTCTGTATTGTATTCCACTATTGACTTTTTGTGTCTATGTCTATGTAATAAAACAATGGGTCTGTCGACTGTTCCGGTTACGACCATTTCCACAGACTTTCTTTGTTACGAAACGTGTGAAAAAGGTGGAAAGAATTAAAAAAAACACACTGCTATAGCTTTATCATGGATTTCTCATCTTTTATGGCAGGAAACCTTTCGATTTTGGTGATCATGGTTGAAGTAGGTTTTAGAGCTAAAAAAAAAAGGATTCAAAAGGAATGGACGAAACTGGGAAGTCTTGAATCCAAGACTTTGCTCTCTTGCCCTGCCCAATCTCAGAAGATTCTCTTAAGAGTTTTTAAAGTCATGCCTTTCTGAACTAGGACAGAAACCACCATGAGATGTGCAAAGAATATCTTAGATTTCCTACTACACAATCAGAATTTGCCCTCCATCCTTGGAGGGCAAATAATTTATTTATTTTGTCAATGCAGATACCATCTATTTCACTGTCAAATCGACTCTGGGCAGTGTATAGTTAAAAACCAACCAACCCTGTATGTTAAAACTAAATTGACTACCATTTTGTAACATACGGTGCTTTCAGTTGGGATGAAATGTAATCTAAAATTAGAACTCTACACAGTGGTGGGATTCAGCCGGTTCGCACCACTTTGGCAGAACCGGTAGCTAATTTTTTGTTGCCCAGGCCCAGAATGGACTTCTGGAAGCGGCATCCACACAGAGAATATTTGTTCACATATTTGAATCCCACCACTGACTCTACAGCAGCTTTTTCTGTGCTTGCAGATCCATTCTAGTTAGCCAATAAAAATAGTTTCAGGAAGTGTGTTCTAAATTTATATAATTGTATTTTAGCTACCTTCAGTATAACAAAAACATTGATTCCACTTTAGTGAGAAGCTGAACAAATTATTTTTTTTATTAAAAACTGTACAATTAAAAAGTGATGGCTTATGACCATTTTTCACACTTACAACTGCTGCAGCATCTCCATACTGCCCTGGGGACCTTTAGACTTTAGTAACATGATGTAAAACACAATGGCTTTATTCAAAACATATCTACTTCATATTTTTCCCCTGGTTGCACTAACCATAATACAAATATACTCTGATGATTTTTTTATTTCCTGCCCCAATGACTCTGCTGTCAGCTCCCAAGTGAGACAGCCCAACATCATCCTTATTCATACCAGTGTTAAATCAGTGCTTTCCCCCCAATTTCAACACTGTCTTCAAGTTTTTTAAAATGTTAGGTTTTGCAACTCTTTACTTTAAAAGAACACCACATCACATCACATTACAAAAAAAGAGGTTGAAACTTTGGAAAAAGTGCAAAGAAGAGCAACTAAGATGATTAAAGGCCTGGAGACTAAAACATATGAAGAACAGTTGCAGGAATTGGGTATCCCAGTCTAGAGAAAAGAAGGACTAGTAGGGACATGATAGCAGTATTCCAGTATTTGAGAGGCTGCCACAAGGAGGAGGGGGTCAATTTATTTTCCAAAGCACCAGAAGGCAGGACAAGAAACAATGGATAGAAACTAATCAAGGAGAGAAGCAACCTGGAATTAGGGAGAAACTTCCTAACAGTGAGAACAATTAACCAGTGCAACAGCTTGCCATCAGAAGTTGTGGGTGCTTCATCACTAGAGGTTTTTAAAAAGAGATTAGACAGCCACTTGTCTGAAATGGTATAGGATCTCCAGTGTGAGCAGGGGGCTGGACTAGAAGATCTCCAAGGTTCCTTCCAGCTCTATTCTGATTGAAAGATTGATAAAAGGGGCAGGGGTCAAAAAATTTGATTCAGTATGGCAGGTATGTAAATAAAGCCTCACTCCTTTCTCTATATATTACATATGCAATTTTTTATGTTCATCCATGTACATCACAGGTATTCAGTCTTGTGATGGCAGTTGCCATCTTGATTTTTTGGATATACCTCACTCCCACATATGCCTTGTTTTGGAGTTATTTAACTCCAGTGATTTGAAACAGAAAAGGGAGGTGTCATGATGTATTTACTTATATATTTTATATAAATTTGCTTATTTAAATTATATAAGTAAATATATATTTATTTACTTCTCACACGTGACATTTTAAGAATGCATGTAAAATTTCACACCTGAATCCTAAAAACCACTTTGTTTATACCATGAATAAATGTTATTTAGAAAGAATGTTGGAATACCTGAAAGGCCAGGCTAGGGACAGTTTGTCAGTTGGAAATTTATCTATGTGGACACTAGGAGTCAAAAACAACTCAATGACATATAATCAATTCAAAAATAAGTCCTACTCAGTAAGTTGGATTTGTTAAGGCACAACTATTCTTACATAAGGGTTCTTAACAAAGGCAACATTAGCAATGCCCTAAACAAGATCAAAACAGATTAGTAGATAACCTTATAAGTTTTATTCAAAAAGCAAGGCATTATTCTGAATACCATTACACAGAGAGAAAAGTTCTATTACTGCAATTGCTAAAGTCATCTTATTTATCGAACCATCCACAATTAAAACTTCCTAGCAGGTATTATGTTCACATGCAAAGCAATCTGGAAAGAAATACGGGCAGAAGGATTCAAAATAGCTCAGGGGAAAGCTGGTGAAGTCTTGCGGAAGTTTCTATTCTGGGAAATAAATTTATGAGGGAAGAGTACAAGAAGGATTTCTGGCAATAAAGTCCTCAGGATAGCATTTAAAAGCAGGAAACCATCTGAAGGCAAAAATCTTTAAATGTAGGGCTGATGATTACCTTTAAAATTAAGCACAACAATGGAATATCTTAAAGGTAAGAAAGGGGCACACAAGATCATTAAGCTCAGTGTTTAAATTTATTTCACTTGAGGCTTATTTCTCGTATAGGATGTGAAAACGAGAAACATTTTACATAGGAAAGAAAGCATTTTCACCCTGGGTAGAGCCACACATTATGATTGTCAAAGGGAGGCTGAGCTTTAAATATAGCAAGGGCCAAATCCCAACTCACTGACACACAAACAACCATCTCCAGCACTCCAATTATAACTTTGTTCAGTCAAAGTTTACAATTAAGCACAAGCAATGCAATGCAAGTACCAGAATTTAAAAAAGACAGTGACCAACCTCCAACTTCTACCCTGTATAAAAAGAAACCACTATAACCGCATAGAAAAGTTAAAAGTCTCTCCCGTAGTTAAGGAAACAGAGCTCGATGTAAGATTTTGCAATACAAAAGTCACTTTCTGCCCTTCCTCATAACCAACACAATAACGATACTTTTTTTTAAAGTCGTGGACAACTGCCTAAAACGGGGGTAGTCAACCTTGGCTCTTTTATGACTCGTGGACTTCAACTCCCAGAATTCCTGAGCCAGCTTAGCTGGCTCAGGAATTCTGGGAGTTGAAGTCCACGAGTCATAAAAGAGCCAAGGTTGACTACCCCTGGCCTAAAACCATGAGTTCACACGGTTAATTGTGTGACCAGGCTTTGTACTCTGCTCACGCTGGGGAGGGGGGCTCGTTTCCGAAAGCCCCCACATCTCAGCGATGTACACTTATCACCTCGACTTCAGATTCAGGCCCGCTTCTCGAGAAAACCCACCTCGCTTGTCTCGGGTGCCGTGTTTCTTAGCCAGGGCCAGTTCCTTGGCGACCCTGGCTTCCAGGTATTCCTGCTTCTTGGTCAGCATTTCTTCCGTCTCCCGCAACCGCGCTAAAGCTTCCTGCGGCGTGGGCCCGCCTTTCCCTTTCCCCTTGGAGTAGCCAGAGCCCCCGCCGCCCTTGAAAAACTTCTGGATCTTGCTCATCTTCGGTCCGCCGAATCGCCAGCGTCTAAAGGGAAGTCGGCCTGAACACACACACACACACCCGACTCCTTCGGGATTTTTCTTTTTCTGTTTTTTTTCCCGAGAACTAACGAGCGGCGGCCAACTCTATCCGCATTCCCTAATCCCGTCCGGTCGCGCAAGCGGAGAAACGCCTAAAAGGAAGGAAGCTGGCGCGGCTCCCAAGACCGACGGGCAGAGTCACGTGACCCGCGCGCACCTGCCACAGGTGCTGCGAGCGGGGATTGTGTCTCTCTCAAATGGCATCCGCAACCGCGGAAACCCTACATTGCTCGCTTGGGAAGGAAGCCGCGCGCCCAGTAAACAGGAGAAATGGTGGATTTGTGACGTGGAAAATCTGGACTTGCTTTCCCCCCCCCCCCCCCGCTGGAACATGCCGTCCCGAGCTGTAACAAAACTCCCGTTCCTGAAGTTTGGCTAAATAGTCGTGTATTTCCGGCATAGGTGCAGAAGCACGTTATTCCAGAGCTAAGCAATATTTAGAGCGTTTGCTGTTAATTCACAGAAATTGCATTCCCGTTTCAAACTCCATTTATTATTGTTGCATTTTTACTTTGAAACATTGAACTTGGGGTAAAAGTCGAACGCACGTTGTAACTAAAAATAAAACTTGATTGCCATTGGGATAAAAGAGGCTAAACTGCAGGGGTAGTCAACCTTGGCTCTTTTATGACTCGTGGACTTCAACTCCCAGAATTCCTGAGCCAGCTAAGCTGGCTCAGGAATTCTGGGAATTGAAGTCCACGAGTCATAAAAGAGCCAAGGTTGACTACCCCTGGGCTAAAGCATTCAGCGTCAGACTTCAGTGAAATACTAACTGAAAAGTTAAAGATTTATGATGGGTCTAACTTTCGTCACTGAATGCAGTATTGTGTTCAGCTCAAGGTTGACTAGTACATAATATAGTGGAATTCTTCTCACTTTTTACAAACTACATTTTGTCAAGGCAGCCAGGATTTGCTGCTGACTCATATTAAATTGTGATCAACTTCAGTTATCTGCTTATTAACAGAAAAAACAAAAACCTATGCACTTTTCCTAAATGATTTTAAATGTCCATTAATTATTTTTTTTTTAGCTCACATAATAGAAACAATCCGTAGGGCAATGGATTTTTGTTGAATCACAAGTTCATTTCATGGTTTGTCAGAAGTGAACGAGAGACTTCTAAGAAATCCTAAACTGAAGTCTAAAATGGGAAACCGAAAAATCTCCAGAAGGAAACATAAAATCAATTCGCAGTTGTTGCTTGATAACTACATGGATTATTCATGAGTCACCGCACAAGCTCCACCCCTCTGTTGACGTCAGAGGCGAGCCCGCCTCCCATTAGGTTTCAAGCAACAGGGAAGGGAAAAAGAAAGGGGGGGGAGGGGGAATAAAGACCTCAGTGTTCCCGGAAGAAAGTGACGGCCTGCACATGCGCTGTTGGGAAACATGGCGGAATTGGAAATCGGGCAGCATTGCGGGGTTGAAGAGTGTAAACAGCTCGGTAAGAGCGTTCTGTTGGGAAGTTCAGGTTAGGAGACTCTAGTCTAGAGGAAAAGAGTGATCGGCCGGGGTCTGACCCAAATAAGTATTTGGAGGGCTCGCAACTTTTACCGCGAAACATTTGTGCCTCTTGAGTTGGCTGGCTGTCACCGTGGGAATTTCAGCATTAAACGATTCCCGCACTTGGCTCGGTGCTTCTACCTTTCCCACGAGCGCTATTCGAGCGCAAACCAGGGTGCAGGCAAGAGTGGACGATCGAAAAGACGAGGGTGAATGCTGAGGCTCTTTCTATGAATCTGCCTGCCTGCCTACTGGTTAAATGCAGCTGAAGGGCGTTTGTGGTTATGAATGTAGTGAAAAGCAGATTTCCTTTTTTAAAAAAAAAACTTACAGGAGTGACCACACGTTGTATGATTTGATGTCATTTATGCTTAATGTTTTAAAAAGTTCTTAAGAACGAAGAATTGATGTGTGGGTAAAATGTAGCATTAAGGAAGAAAGTGAACTCTGCCTATCTTTAGTACACTGAAAGGAGATCTTTTAAGCAGAGATGTACTCACAGGTCTACCATTAAAATCCCACTTTGCTTCCATCTTTAGCTTAATTTAGGTGATACGAAAAATCTATTTTTTCTAACTATTGCTAGCTATTACTCTGATCTACTGAAAATCATCCCAAGGTCATTCAAAAACAAAGCACTTGTGGGCCAGAGGTTTTAGGAAAACTGGACAAGGAAAGAAGAGTTTTATTCCCACTTATATATTTGACGTTGTAATCCTGCCTTTCTACAAAATGTTCCACACATAGTTTATGTTTATCATAATGTATTGTTCTTTAGTATTATTTTAAACTGTTACTTTGTTTCAATATGCACTTTTATATTATTGAAAATTCTCTTGGTGTCTTATTAGATGCATAACCCTCATGTCCTTCAAGAAAACGATACAACACTCCCCACAACAACTATAACCCTGTGAGAATTTAACACACGGACTATACAGCTACTGAATTATTATATTCCTGTAACTGAAAAAGATAAAATTATGAAACAAAAAGTCAGAGAATTTTTTTTTACCATGACTCTTATTAAACAATTCAAGACAGAAACATTAATTACCTTTTTCTTATTTGAAAGGTCTAAAAAAAGGCACAATCCAATGCAGTTAAATTAGTAAATTGTATTTCTATAAGGATAGCATACATGTCACTGTATTCTATGACATTTCTTTGTTTTATTACTGGAATGTTTTCAACCTGATTTACAAATATATGTATACTGCTCAGAATTTATGACTGAAATCTCTTTAAATCCAACAAATTAAAACATACCTAATTCTGCAGGTTTATTCTATTTAGCTATAAATTGGCCAGTAATGTGTTCAAATGGAGTAGATCTTCCAACTTATATCTTATCAGTATAATAATTATACCTATCAAAGTATGAATATAATTAAGATATTTCTTTTATATTAGATTTCCTCCCTTTTGTCTGTGATGGCTGCTCAGGAGTTTTCTGGTAATTATATTATTAATTAAGGTATAGTCTAGCAATATAGACTATTTTTAGAGATTTGGGACAGGGTTGTAAAGAAGGCTAGAGAAAATAATATGGAAATGAGGAAGGAAAGAATAAATATTACATGGTATTTCATTTTAAGCTGAGTTTAAGAAAGACTAAGAAACTCTCATAAAATCCTATATTACACATATTGATGGCATATTTTTTTGTTTCTGTAAAATTATTTTTAAGTATTCAACACAGAAGTCGATCTGCTCATAGTTGTTCTGAGGTAAGTTAATAATTCATAATTTGTTGCAAGTTACATTTATGAATATTTTACCTAATAAGAGAAATTCATATTCTTTACATTTGTTTGGAATATTTTTACAAGCAAAACTTTCTTATCCAGGTTGTCTTATTCCCAAATTATGCCTGCAAAAAAAGCTCTTTTAGGTTACATAGTTTAGAAGGGCTGACCAAGTGAGCACATTATTGTGAATTAGGCTGTTTGTGAACACAGCTTGAAATCTTTTCTTTCATTGCAATTGAAAACAGTTTTCAGCTAAGCCTCAAAATATTTTTCTGCTGCTCTGTGGCTAATCCTATCTTTGGGGAACAACGAATAGGTTGGGGGTAGACTATTAGCTGGCTACCTTTATTCTTATTATACTTTCCTGTTGACCAATTGAGGGAGTTCTGGCTAGCAATTTGGGTAGACAGAGCATCATAGGAGACCAATTGCCTGACTGAGGGAACTGCTCCAAAAAGTAAGGTGGTAAAACCAAAGACTTCAAGTAAATAGCAATAGCAGGCTTATATATCAATCCATAGTGCTTTATAGCACTCTCTGAATGGTTTACAGAGTCAGCATATTGCCCCCAATAATCTAGGTCCTCCTTTTACTGACCTTGGAAGGATGGAAAGCTGTTAATCTTGAACCCCATCTGGATCGAACTTCAGACTGTGGCAGAGTGCGTTTGCAGTACTGCATTCAAATGACTGTGCCACCAGGGTTTGCAAAATACGTTTTGCAAGAGATCTATTTTTGCTATGCAGTCTAGTTATGGCTTGTGTCTATGCTGCAAAGAACTATCAAGTTGTACTCCAGGTTTATAGGACAAGTATGCAAATTATTTTGTTGGCTCTTATATATCCAGGAGTTCACAGGAAGAGAAGGAGCATTTAAGCAAAGGATTAACTGTATAGTTTGGCATTATACCTACTTTGAACTAGCTACTTCCTCTCAGGTTTTTGCCACCAAGTAGTTTAAATAGTGTACATTTAGCTTAAACTATGAACTTTAATCATCTCAATGTATAATTTGATCTTTGAAATAAATAAGAATTTACATTGTATTTTTTTTAAATTCACTTAGGCAAATCTAAAAAACAAAAATATGAAACTGGATTATCACAAATCATTTTCATGCATGTATAAAGGTTGTGATGGAAGAGAACTTGTACCCGTCTTATGTGCTTACTGTGAAAAACAGTTTTGCTTAAGGTGAGCAAAGACAATGATTTAAACAAATCTTATCCTATTGATCTGTAAAGTACCTACTGAATATTTGGCAGTCTATTATTTCCAGGCACCGTCATCAGTCAGATCATGAGTGTGAGAAACTGGAAATCCCTCAAGCTCGTATGACTGTCACTCGGCAACTGATTAAAGATATTGTAGGTAAGTGTAGAAGGATTTTTTAAAATATTGTTTCCTCTAATAGAGTGTTCAGAACTCCATGTTAAAACAGAGCACCTATCCAGTGATCCATGCCCTTTAGTTGAATAAATCCTGCTTCAAAAAATTGCAGAGATTAAGCTGCACTTTGTAACCTCAGTTAATTATAATGGGAATTTGAAGTCTTTCTTCTGAACCGAATGGCATAGTGTAGCAAACAGTACTCCACAATTCATGCTACAGTTTTTACTTTTTCCCCAAGTATGCCTAGAATTATAATCCCCATATGGTATTTACAATATAAATAAGGATGACATTAGAGGCTGGAATTTGTTTTGCAGCATGACAATTTTCCACTTACATAAAAAACTAACAAATGAAAAGGAACACATGGGTTGTTGAGCCTGGCATGCAGCAAGACAGATAATCTCTGGGCATCTGGGTGTCCATGGACATCATGCTCCCTGTCTTTGCTACATATTGAAATCTGCAAGAATAGGTCTTAGTATAACTTTCTTCAGTAACAATACTGCTGTTCCACAGTATTTTATATTAAAATGATTACACGATACCATAGAAATTTATTTTATCATACTAAGGAATTCCTGAGTATCTCTTCTTTTAGATTTCAGTGCTGTCACTTCTCAGTCACATATTTTGAATAATGGCAACTGTCAGGATTTGATGATCAGGGAAGAGACTACATCTTAAATACACAAGCAGGGGGAAGCAGCATGTTCTTCCAAGATACTGCACTTAACATTTAGAAAAGGGAGGGGCAGGAAATTCAACTCAGTGAATTATATTTTTAGATTCTAAAAAAGAAGCCACTGTGATTAAAAAATGCAGAGGAGCCAAGAATCCTGAAACAGCTGCAAAAGTGGCCCTGATGAAACTGAAAATGCACGCATGCGGGGAGAAATCTGTTCCACAGGTAAATCATGCTAATGGAATAGACAATACATTTCTGAAATCTGCAGTCTTTATTTCTCTAACACTTTTTTTTCTAATCCTACAATTAAACTTGTTTCAAGGGTGGTTGCTTATATGTAAGATGTGGATTTACTGAAGCAAAGGGGGAAGGTGGAATTTGTCTTAAAACTGTAGTTCTGGGGTGAGAAATTTCAGCACTGGTGGACAAATGCCAAAGTTCCTTTTAGAGCAATAAAGTAAATGGAATATCTGACTAGGAAGTATTATTTTAACACTGCAACTTGGCTTTTTCTCTTATAGACAGATAGAATCTATTTCCAAGTATTTTTACCCAAAGGAAGTAAAAACAAAAGTATACCCATGTACTTTTGCAGCAAATGGAGCATTGGCAAAGTGATAGATTCTGCAGCCCGTTTAGCAAGCCTTAAAAATGACAACAACATAACCACAGCCAAGGTAAATCAATTGAAGCAATATTGTGGGAATTCCATATATTTGGATTTAAGAGTGATTAACTTCTTCCCCTCCCAATTTTCAGAAATTAAGACTTTGCCACACAGCATCTGGAGAAGCCCTGCCTTTGGATCACATAGTAGGATTTTGGATAAACTCTAAAGAATTGCCGCTGTATAATGGTGGAAATGTAATTCTGGAATATCTTGATAATGATGTTGAATTTTTAGCAGATGCAGATTCTTATCTATAGTAATTACGGAAAATATTGCTTTTGTAATTATTGTATCAGACTGAACACAAGAGAAAAAATTCTATTTTGCTAGCTCTGTGGTACAAGAGTGATTTTCCCTGAGAAACAGGAATTCAGTTTAAAAAGGAATCTGTATTTAGTCTGTTATTTTCCTAAGTGGGCAAATACATTTGTCATACATGTCGTCCCATGTATTGAAAATTGACTTCAGATTGACAGCTACTCAACTGAAAAGTATCTGTGGTGCTTAATCTGTGCATCTATGCTGCTGCATATAATAACCTAAATGTAGATTATTATAAACTTAGTATCCAAATACAGCAGGTGATTGTGTTATTTGCTTGCTGTTTTCTGAACCACTTAAAATAAATGAAGTTGAAATAAAACCCCAAAAGAGGATGGGGTTTATTAAATGGAGTGGAAGATTATGCTACTTTATGTCACAAAAATTTGCCTATTTGCTGTAGCTTGCTGCAAATGGTTCTGAAAAAGAGATTTGGGAAGCTGCTCGAAGTTGTAAATGGGCTACTATAGAAATGTTTTAAATAAATATTTTTTTATCAAATAACAATAGTTATGGACTAAAAAATTCCCAGCAAGAATGGAAATGCATGATAGTTTTGGTTAAAAAGAGTACGTCGATAAGTATTGCTCATCCTAGTCCTGTGATCCAGTTAATGGAGAGTGACTCATATATACAATTTCCATAGTGGTAGCGCTTTTATTACAAAAACAATTTATAGAAGCCACATTCTTCAGTAACTGTTTCAGCCAAAAGAAAAAGTTTTATTTGCAAAAATTCTTCAAATATATCTACTGAAGATTCTGATAACACATTATAGAAAGTCAGTCATAGATGCTCTTTTGGAATTTTTACATTTATTTTGAAAACCGCTCTACGATAGACTTGCATATTAATTTTGATTTTAGCTGGATTTGGGATCAATTAAATGGTTCAAATGTCAATAGAACATTATGATTGTATCTTACAATTGTATCAACTATTAACAATTTAACCTATTTGAGTTTTGTCAAAAATATTTGAAGTAATGTAATTAATATTTTTAGGTAAGTGTACTACTGGAGAAAAGTGACACTGTTACAGTCAATTTGCAATTCTATCAGCTATGGAAGCAGAAATATTTCTGTTATAAGCTGTGTGTTGTCATACAAAAACCTGGAATAACCAGTCATACAAAAACCTGGAATAACCAAGCCATTTTTCTTATAAATTATAATGTATATCTTATAAATTATATACCATGTATATTCCAGTATATTTTCTCTGTTTATGAAAAATGGATTTGGAATTTGGTTTGGTGATAGATCATATTGTAGATTAACCATACAGTACATTTGGCTAATCTAGTACACAATATAAATATTTCAATGTTTCTCAAAGTGGGAAAACAAGTGAATCACAGTATCCAGCGTTGGACATATACCTGCATGTTCAAAATATCTTTAAACGTTAAAATACTAATTGCTCATGGGCAGTTTGAAAAGACACCGTGTTGAAATACATTGACAAGAAAGGTTAGCTACTTTGGGTTATATATTTATTAAATTAATATAAGGCTGGGGAAGGAAATCATGGCAAATGTGTCTAGCAGCTCCTTTTTTAGGGCGAGACAATGCCCAATACTATTTTTTCGTAACATTCTATTGCAATATTTTTTACAATCAAAGAATACCGTTCTCTCCTTCTGACCGCCATTTATCTCCATTGCCTTAATACACCCAGCGATCCACTCCAATTTCAGAACAGAATTAAGCAATTAAAGGCGCAAATTGATAAAAAGAAAACAGACCTATGTATCAAAACTGCTTTTATTTTTCGCTTCGTATTCGCAAGCAAAATACAAATTATCTACTTGCCTATTTGGTTTGCCCGATTCAGGCTGGTATGCACGTGCGAATTCGAAACGTAAACATGCCCGTATTGTGTTCAACTACGCTGAGCCCTCGGCCAAATACGCGTAGGAAGAAAGGTTCATTCTCCCGGGTAAGCCGCGTAGAATTTCGCCGCGCCCCCACGAACATCCGAACTCTCGGCAACCAATAGAAGCACGATTCTTCGCACGAGCAGGCCTCGCTCTTTCAGACTAGCACCGTCCGGAACGATCAGATAATTTGCAATGGCAGCGCAGGAGCAGAGAAGACGGGTTAAGTCTTAGCAGCGCTTGCGCAGTGGGTTCTGCTGAGGCGGTGCTTTGTCAACCGGCTTTGCCAGTACCGGTAGCTGCTGCAAAAAATTGGCCTCCTAACGGTAAGTCCCGGGCTAGCGAGATTGCCTGCTCTAAGCGGTGATCTGATTTAATTCTAGGATTTCTTTGTTCTTTCTCCCAACCATTTCTATTGCTTTAAGACAGCAGCTCGTAGGGTTCAAGAGTCGAGTGCATTCCAACACGTTAACTCCCATATCACGGTTTCATGTATGTTAAGGTCGAGCCTTGAGTCATAGAAAATCCGACGCTGGATTTAATGGAAGCAGGAAAACTTCATATTTTTCCGGACATATCCACTAAATATGCAAGGCCAGAATTTTTTTTAAAAAAGCATAACTGCAGCCCTATTTTGTGAAGCAGTATGCCGTTATGTATTCTTGTTTAAACAGCAGCCAAACAAAGCAGGAAGTGACAATCCTATGCAGGTTGCGTACCCCCTTTTTTAATTCTCAAAAACTACAAACGTCCTTGTTAAATGCTGGAAACTGCGATTTAGCATAGATGCCCCACCATCCTTGTCTAAATGTCCCCTGAAGGCCTGGCTGCGTTTATTTGGAAATAGGCACTGAGAAAGGACTGTTTGATGTGCCACTTCTACTTTGAAGAAAATGTACAGATAGGCTAGATCAGGCAGGCAGACCGTAAATGATATTCAGGGGCACAAAGCACCATCCTCAGCCAGGAATAATCTCTCCAAGACCATTTCCTCTGCTTCAAGGGAAGATCAAGAAGTATTGAAAGAAGAGAATCATTACATCAGTTCCACCCTCTTGCTGACCTTAATGTTTGGCAGTGAAATGTGGAAGATTGCTCAGGGGAAGGTGAAGATCTAAATGGTCAGACATGGTTAGTATTTGGATGAGAGACCACCAGGAGATTTCAGGGCTTTATGCTAAAATGGGAAATGCAAAAAATGTCATTCTGAAAAAAGGAAATAGCAAGCTGTTTTATATTGTTGCCTATGCCCATTGACTGCCTTGCCAGCCCCATCTTGCTGCACCATGCCATCCCCTCATTTCCTGGTGGCTTTCCTCTGCATGGAAGAGCAGGATGGACGAGGCAAAGCTGGCATATCTCAGAGCCACTAGGATGTGGGAAAGTTAGAAGAGGGTAAAGTCAGAAAGGGGTCATGAAATCATCTCTCTGTGAACATGGCTGGAGGAAGAATATGCCTCCTGACATAGTGGGAACCATCTCTGCTTGAAGATAAGAAAAAGAGTGCTCCAGTGAAGCTAAGATAAAAAAAGCTCCATTTTGTCAGAGATGCTCTTTTGCCATTTGGTGTTTTCTAGTTATAAGAAGAAGTAGGCATGATTTCCATAGAGCAGCCATGTCAAACACAAGGCCCGGGGGCCGGATGCGGCCCGCGAAGTGGTTTGATGTGGCCCGCGAAGCCATCCTGGAAACAGTGAGGGAACGGCCCCTGCTGCCTTGGCCCTGGCCCAGGCTGGCCGGGAGCCAATATACAATTTTGTGGTGGCCATCTATGCTGAAATGCATTCAATCTTAGCTCCACAAAGCCGTCTGGAAACAGCGAGGAACCAGCCCCTGCTGCGTCGGCCCCACCCCCTGGGTGCATGCTGGGGAGGTGTCACCCTTTGTGAGGAATGAAGAAATGCACCATCGCCTGGAAGTGGCCAGCAAATGGCCCTCGCCTACTTCACATATCTGGCTTGATGGGCTCTGCCCTGGTCCCACCCCTTTCTGCCAGAGACCCTCAGATCTATCCCACTCCTGCCCAGGCTCCCACAGGCACCCTTGACACTGGGTGTGGCCCACCCAGTAGGCCACACTCACTCCATCCATGCCCACCCAGTAGGCTGCACCCACCCTGGCCAACCCACCCGGCCCTCCGAGGGCAACTGCAATGCTGATGGGGCCCTCAATGAAATTGAGTTTGACACCCCTGCCACAGAGCAATAGAAGCCTGAAGCAGAAAGACTCTGTTTCACATATTCTGATGCACATAGGGAGTCTACTGAGTGCTAGGAAGGGGTTAGACCAGTGCTTCCCTTTGGCTGCTATCAAGGTTCACTTGCTGGCAAAGGATAAGGAAGAGCCTGCAAAGATAAAGTAATAAGGTGCCTTCAGATAAGCAGATTGGATCTAATAGCAGCAGACTTGTGTTCTGGATTTAACAGAGGCAGAATTGTGTTCTCAGTAGGTGCTGTTTCAAAGGATGCTGAAAATATGATTTATACATTCCCCATTTCAGAAAATGTTCATGCTATTTCCATCCTATACTGAATTCACATTGCTTGGCCAGAAAGAAAAACAAAGAAAACAGCTGGATATAACTGAGTTGTTGTATTGGCTAACACAAGTTAATCAAAATCTAATAATATTCGCTAGCAGAGAAAGGGAATTTGAGTGGGATTTGTTTGATTTTTGGAAAGTAACAGAATTCAACAATGGGCTCAACTCCTTCATCCCTTCACTATGTTTCCTAGTTGGCCCTCCATGTGTATAGATAAATTTGCTTTTCTTCAGTCCAAAGCATAGCTCTGTATAGCTTTACAATAATTAAGCTATACAATAAATTGCATTTTCTCTTTGTTGTTAATCTGCTTACTGATTTTAGTCATTGAGTTCTCCCTAGATTTGAGGATGGGTTTTTTTCCCATTTTTTGGCATAAATCATCCACCATTATTTATTACATTTATATGCTGCCAATCTCACTATCAAGCGACTCTGGGCAGATTTCTGTCCCAAAATTAGATTCAAATCCTGTTTGTAAAAAATGCAATTAATTGCATCCCCCTAAACTAGCTGTTCTGGGTAAGTATCCCCTGTGTTGAATCATAATCAAAAAATGGAAGACTGGACAAAGATATTTTTATGCATGATGTTAAAGAGTATTTATATAATTCTTCCAGACTTGTACCTTTAAGCATAAATAGAAAATCAGTTCATATTCAGCAGGATTTACTTTCAAGCAAATACATGTATATGTTTGATCCCAAAATTCTGCAACAAAATAATGCTTAAAAGCAGGGCTTTTTTTCAGCCGGAACGCGGCGGAACCGCGTTCCGGCACCTTTTTCCGGGCCGGCCGCACCGGAAATAGCCCCTCCCACACCGGAAATAGCCCCTCCCAAATTTTACTTGCATTCCTGTTCTCTAAAGGGGCGGTCCTAGGGTTTGATGAGGGCGTGGCCAGGTTTGAGTTCCGCCACCTTTTC
>NW_015386373.1:511247-574724 GCF_001527695.2 Protobothrops mucrosquamatus | reverse complement strand
GGAACGCGGCGGAACCGCGTTCCGGCACCTTTTTCCGGGCCGGCCGCACCGGAAATAGCCCCTCCCACACCGGAAATAGCCCCTCCCAAATTTTACTTGCATTCCTGTTCTCTAAAGGGGCGGTCCTAGGGTTTGATGAGGGCGTGGCCAGGTTTGAGTTCCGCCACCTTTTCTCCGAGAAAAAAAGCCCTGCTTAAAAGCAAACAAATCCCTAAGCTTTTCAATAAAAGAAACTTCTAAGGAAGATACTAGGAGACCAATGTTAATCTTTTTTGTGTTTCATCTATAGTATGTGGGTATAAAATCTGAACAAGAGAAATCCAGAGTATGAAGTTAATCAGACTGAAGACATAGATTCTGGAAATATTTTTTTTTCTCAGCATCAGTACTGTATGGTATTTTACAAGTTAAAAGTAACTGAAATATGACATTCTAGGTAGATAAAGATGGCTGATCCTTGGGAAGAATGCATGAACTACGCAATAGCTTTAGCAAGAAAAGCTGGACAGGTATGAATAATTTACTTTCTATTGGGATCAGAGAAACATTTAAAAATGTCATCCTCAAAAATGGTTTAACTGTTCAAGTACTGATTTTAAATTTAGCCTTTGAAGCTTGGAAATTGTGGTTGTCACCATAATGAATAATTGTACTAACATATTTCAGTACTGCTGTAAGAACTACAAAAATAATGAATTGAGGGACATTTGTGCCAGCTAGGCCCTAAGTTGCCATCTCTGCTTAAGAATATTAACTTTTCTGAGAAGTTGTATGTACTCAAGAACCTGACTTGAATTTCTGTCTATTAACTAAGCAATACAAAGAAATGAGGGTTTTACAGAGCAAACAAGAAATCACATATACTTTAAGATATGAAAATAAATATAAGATTTAGAAACCCTAAATTATGGTCAATTTATAAAAACAATTAACCAATTCATCTATAAAATTGTGTACTTCCTATAGTGCCCACATATGTATTAGTTATGCATGGCACTTGAACACAATCTGAAAAGGGTTCCATTTTCTACATTTTTATTCATTACAAATTTTGTATCTTGTAAAATAAGAATTGAATCTGAGTCTCTCAGTATAATTTTTCTTGCTGCTTCTACGCCTTGCCCCAACAGACAAGTTTTAAATTAAGTCTTACTGATAATTAAGAATATTATTTATCAAGTCCTGTTTTCAAAATAATCATATGAAGATTTTCTGTACAGATAATCCGGGAGGCATTGACAGAGGATATAACTGTCATGATTAAAAGTTCTCCAGCAGATCTAGTCACAGTCACTGATCAAAAAGTGGAAACTATGATTATATCTTCTATAAAAGAAAAATATCCATCACACAGGTACAGGATGCTTTATGATATTAATTGCAAAAGAGAATGTCTCTAAAATACAAGTCTAATCTCAGCAAAGGTCACCCTGTGCAGGATCTTTGAGTTATCATCAATTAACTCATTGAATTTGGTAATAATGTGAAGTGGCTGCACCATAGATAAATGCAATTTGGGCCACGTTAATAGAAGCAATAATTGAATAAATAGATTCCAAATCAGGGGAAGATATAAGTACACTATGTGCTATATTGGTCTGAGTCCATGCTGAACCTGGAGATTCCATTTAAGAAAGATTCAGAGAAAATCTTGCAAAGTGTGGCAGTAATAATAACTGAGTGGCTATAAATCAAGTGTTACAAGGGAAGAATAAGGAAACTGGATATACAGGTGGTCTTTGGCTTACAACTGGTCGCTTAGCAGAGTTACAGCATCCCCCCAAAAAAGTTACTTAAGACACCATTTTGACATTATGACCACTGCACTGCCCCCATGGTAATTCACCCTGATAACCAATCTCAGGGATGCTGCAGTGCCCCCACCTATCTTCCATCCCATCAAGTCCCCATAGGCCTTGGACTGCTTCCGCTCCCTGTGAGTTCCTATAGAGCCTTGGGTCTGCTTCCCACCCCCCCATTACAAAGCAAGTAACTTTTGAAGATCTCCAGAGCTCCATACCTCACATTGGGGAAGGAAGGAAGGTCACTCCATGGCTCAGCATCCCTGGGTCCATGCGACTGCATGCCAGAAATGGCTGCCATTTTCTGAGCAGCCTCAAGGAGTTGTAACTGCTCCAAAATGGCATCCTCTTCAGGGATGTTCATTGATTTAGCAATGGAAATTTTGATCCCAATTGCTATCATAACTCAAGGACTGCCTATATTGTTTCCCAATTACATTGACTAGGAATTATTGGCTATTGTGATCTTAACACATGTGGAGGATATTAAACTGAGAAAAGCTGCACCAGACTATATACTTCTAAGTACAGAAGTCTTAACTACATGGACCAATTACTCAGTTAGTTGTTCAGCAAATAACTTTCTAATGATTCAAAAATGAACTGATGTTTTTTTTAAAAAAATAAAATGATCTAAAAGTAGTTTATTGGATCAGTTACAGCCTTTGAAGATGTAGTGTTACTTTATGATACATGTATATTAAATATGAATTTACAATCTGTTGTCTGTCTTTGTATATTGTTGATCATTCTAGCTTTATTGGAGAAGAATCCGTTGCAGCTGGTGCAGGAAGTATTTTGACCGATAATCCCACATGGATTATTGACCCTATAGATGGAACAACTAATTTTGTGCATAGGTAATTTTTTAAGCTATTACTACATGTTCTGGATAAGTAATATTTAAATGCCTTGTTTCTTGGCTATTAGAGGATGGTCTTTGGTTCTATTGTGATATGAAAATGTTAGAACATGTTTTTCAGTATTTTCTTTAGGGGTGTCTAGAATAATTTTATCCAAATTTTACTTTTCTAATTTATACTTGTTGCTTTTGTCATCATCTTACAAATGCAATATATTTCTCTTTTTGATCTTCAAGGTTTCCCTTTGTAGCCGTTTCAATTGGCTTTGTAGTAAAGAAACAGGTAATCAAATTTCTCATTTTAGTTTAACTTCTAATAGGAAAAAATGTTTTCATTGCAACCTCTTCCTATAATGTAAAGTTGGACTGATAAAGATTTATAGGTGTTACATTTCTCTTATTACAGATGGAATTTGGAATTGTGTATAGCTGTGTAGAAGACAAGATGTATACTGGTCGAAAAGGAGCAGGAGCCTTTTGCAATGGACAAAAACTCCAAGTGTCAAAACAACGAGGTAAAGCTTTGTCATTTCTGGTTTCTGTGCATTAGAGTGGGAATTCATTTCACAGAGCTCCATAAGTTTGAGAAAGCAGAGGACTGCATCAGCCTATTTCACACCAATTATGCAATGATTACTGTATCCTGTATAACAGGTTTCCCGACTTTATACTTTGGAATTCCTTTGCCCTTTGAGTTATTTTTCCTTCTTGTGTCCTTTGCCAAGGAACTTTTTTTTCATATTTAAGCCTTGGAAGCACTGTCTCTCTCAGCACATCTCACTTCACAAGGTGGTTGTTGTGAGGAAAATAGAGGAAAGGTGTGTTGGATATTTTCACTGCCTTGAGTTATTTGTAAAATAATAAGGTGGGATACAAATAAATAAAATAAATAAATAAAATGACCCACACAGTCTTTGCTTGTTTCCACTTCTGCATCCCCTTGTTGCTAATATCAGCCTGAAGTTGAGAAAGGTTCTTTCACCTTTTCTTATCATTCTATAGTACAAGGTCTCTTCTTTGACGTTTTTTTTTTTTACTGGCCTTGCTATATCTTGACCTTTTCCACTGCCTTTCACTTTTCAAATTTCTTTTTATTCTAAAATTATAAAGTCACCATAGCCCTTTCTGCTATTGGCTTTCTTCCTAAATCTTTTTCTTCCAAGAATTAGTTTGGTGTAATGTAAAGGTGGAAACCACGAGGCTTGAGCCGTAGGCACAAAAGCTGGCTTATGAGTTTAGTCAATCCCTCTCTCAGTCCTCACAAGATGGTTTTTGTGGGAAAAATAGGAGGAGGAAGGAGTATTAGGTAGGTTCACCGCCTTTAGTCATATGTTTATAAAAGAGCAGGATAAAAATATAATAATAATGTCTTCCAGAAATCACACAGGCTTCTTTTGTTCTTATATTGCATTGCGAAATTGCCTTGAAGGATGTAAATATCTAAATGTATTTCCATAATTTACATTGCAAAATCATTGAGAGCAGAAATGAGCTTATCTGATGGCAGTCAGCCAGAAACGTATATGAGGAGTGAAATGTTTCTATTTGCTCTATAACTGCTCCACTTGGTGCAAAAAGATTAATCAAATGCCCTTGGAACGGAGCTTACTCTGAATGTGTTGTCTTAGCACATTGTTACTATTGCTTCTATACTAACTGGCAATATGAGTGCTGTTCAAGCAATCTGCTTGATGCCTCCATGCCATTTCAGACAATTTGGCTGCCTTTTTTTATTTTTTGATGCATCAGCGAGTTGTTCTGTGATTGTTTGCCATTTTTTTAAAAAATTGAAATTTTCATTAAAAAAGATGGATTTATGGGAAACAGTACAGAGCATATCTGACTTTGGCAGTCAACAGGAGAATCAATTTGGAGAGTATCATATATCGGAATAAAATGCAACTTCATTGTTCATGTAATATCTGTAGGGTACCCAGTCTCAAGTGTCAGGGCTAGAGGATTGTTCAGAACTTTGTGGGACATAATTACTTGTATTCTTTAACAAAGGTTTATGCAGTATGTCTTTAGTTTGTTTTCTTTTTCATATTCAGGTCAGACATGTCTAAGTAAGCATTAAGTGAGCCTGGGGGCAGACACTGCCTTTTTCCTCACCCTTCTATGCATTCGATACAAAATAAGTAACAATGTGCTTTAAACAATGCTTTATATTAAAGTTGTTGATTTTGCCTTTTTTTAACAGCACTGATCAAATGTAAATTAATGGATGCAGTTTTGTTTTATTTTGCAGATATTACAAAAGCACTCTTAGTATCAGAATTGGGGTCCGACCGTGATCCAGAAGTTATAAAAACAGTTCTTTCTAATATGCAAAGGCTCCTTAGCATTCCTATTCATGGGTACAGTATCTTTCTTATTTTAATTTATTTGCGTTTTTATACAATTTGAAATATCCGTACAATGCAGATATTTCCAAGAAGACGAGAATGTCCCCATTATTCTCCCAGTCCACACAAGGACTCAAATTAGGACTCTGTTTCAATACATTGTCCCAGATGGTATAAGCAGAAAACAGGCTGTAAAGTAAAAAGAATGTTGATTGAAAACCTCGCCCTACTCTTTATGATCAAGGAACCATGTGACTTTGTACACTAAGTATGAGTGTCAGTGCTGGAGGAAAAAAAAAAAGAATTTAGGCTAGGAGTGAAGAAGAATAGAGGTTAATCATTTCTGCAGAGGTGTGCCTGCTTGTGGCAGTGCAAGAGTTTATTTGCCAGTTTTGAGATTTGTGTGCCAAATGTCACTGATTTCCAAATGCACTAACAAATTACCGCTTATGCATTATCTTTATTAAAGAATCTGTACACTGTCATAAAAATACATAATGTGCAAAGTCTCAGAAGGTGATTGCTGAAGGCAAAGGAAATAGTATGAAAAGGAAAATGTTAATATTAACATTGCTAAGGCATTGGAAAGGAAGATAGTTTCAATTCAACAGGAGCAGTCTGTTTAAAAATAATTGAATCTTGACCTATCTATCCTGGTAGTATGTTTAAATTTTCAACCCCAGCCGCCCAGAGTTACCCTGAGGTAAGATAGGTGGCCTATAAAGTTTATAAATACATTTTTGAATGCCATCAGTTCAGAGGTAATAGCTAGAAACAAAGTCCACTGAATAATGGAAAGAGATGTTTGGATGTATGCACTTAATTTTCAACATCCAGAAGAGTCTGTTTCCTACCTCTCTGTGATGTATTGTCAGAATTCTAGCTGATTGAAAAAGGCACATATTGAATAATTAAGATAGGATGATGTAGTAGTGTGCTATTATGAAGAGCAATATCCTGATATTGGCTATATCCAGATTTAGACATATCCACTTTATTCTACTGAGTTCCACTCAGTTTCCCAATTCAGAGTTTGCTCCTGCGCTTCAGCATCCCAAATGATTAGTCATTAACTTAAATGCCTAAATAATAGCTTGCAGTAATTCTGTTACCTGTTTTAGGATTAGAGCAGTAGGGACGGCAGCTATTAATATGTGCCTGGTGGCCACAGGAGGAGCGGATGCCTATTATGAGATGGGGATTCACTGCTGGGACATGGCAGGAGCTGGAATTATCATTCTTGAAGCAGGGGGAGTGCTGCTCGACATCTCAGGTAAAATATGTTGAAAACAAAGTAAAGCCAGTTTTGTACAATTAACAGTTCATTACTGTTGAAAAACTTGAGCAGTTAAGTAATTTTCACTCAGGGATACAAACCTGAGAATTTTCTTATAGAAAGAGTGGGAATAACAAAACATTCAGGATACACATCATCATGCAAATGTTGCAACTTCCATATTTGTGTCAAATATCAGGAACTAGGTACATAAGAACAGCATTTGCATGACGACATCACCAAGGTTTGATGCAATGCTGCTAATTTCTACTGTGTTATATGTACCCTGCTGGGAATCATAAAATAAGAATAATCCTGATTTATATTTTTCCTTTGTAACATGAAACTCTGAGTTCAAAATACTAAATGACCCACCGCTGTTTTGCTAAGGGGCAAAACAAAATGGAATTAAGAGATTGTATGCACAGTAATACATCTTCCACAGCAAGGATGATCTTTCTAGAAGCTATGCCACATGAATATGGCTACTGTGTGATTGAAATGTAAGACTTTTCCGTTTTTAATTTGTAAACCTAGTTCTCACACTAGGATTCAGTATTTGACTGAAAATTTATTTGATCATCATTTGTTCTGTACTGCAGGATTTTGAAAACTGTATATGAGGTTGTTCCTTGTCTTGATTAATTGGACTAGTCCAGAGAATTATTATGGTATAGTAGAAAGTGCTGGACAAGGATCAGGAAGCCCTATTGAACATTTGGAGAGCCAAATTAATTGACTGTCAGCCATGGATGTTCACTGTGTTACTTTGGACCAGGATACTTGTTGGGGAAAAGACATGGGTGCTGCTTTGAATTGCAAGAAAAAAAAATAACAGGCAAATATAGTTTAGGAAAATAAAATTTAATTCTTGAAATAATATCCAGTTTGCATCTCTGCTGCTATAGGGCACTTTATCTGTGAATTAGTAGAAATAGGTCAGATATATAGACGTGTGTTCAATACATGTGTGTATTTGTTTTTCTAGGAGGACCATTTGATTTGATGTCAAGAAGGATCATTGCTGCAAATTGTCAAGCAATAGCAGAGCGGATAGCAAAAGAGATTCAGATCATTCCTTTGCAAAGGGATGATGCAGTGAATTAAATATCCTATCACATGGCTTGTATTCCAAAAATAACTTTTCTTTGAAGCTCATCCATTGTACCTGAGTAAACAGAGGCTCAGTTATCCATCTTGATATGTCAAAACCTGCTGCTGAAATCCTTCCCCTCTCCAATGTTTTAAACATTTCTTTTATTATTTATCTTGTGTGCGGCACATTTTTAAATGTCATGCTTTCTTGTCTCTGGCAAGAAAATAAATGGGATATAGTGCAAAAGAGGATGAAGTAACTCATCTATATAATTAACAGTTCAGAACAAGTTTGACTATGGGTATAGTTCCATGTGACATTTCTTCCTCCGTATATTATAAGGGAAAAGAATAAAATCTCTAGCCAAATGTTTTAAGAGAGATAATTTCATTTAAAACAGAAATGAATTTTTAAAAGAATTTGTTGCCACAAAATGTAGAAGCATGAAGACTCGTTTTGTAATCTGCATCTGTCATATAGGGATTGGGGAGCCTTTAATGGCAAGGCAGACCAAAGGTAGAAAGATGCGCCAATGTTCTTTCCTCTTTCCCCTTGCAATTGCCCTGATCAGGCTGATCTTTCTCCATCAGCCTGATTTCCTTGCTTAGTTAAGGATGCATTGTTTTATATATCTGTGGAACAACATGCTGAGAAAATTCACTGCTGATGCTTCCTATTTATAAGGGAAAGAATGCCTTCTGCTAACTTTCCTTATACATATTTTACTCATAGTTTATAGTTCCCATAAACTGTGCAATACTAATTATTGAGTAATGTATGGGGTATATAGTGAATGCAATGCCAGAACAGAAGGTATGACCGAACTAAAACTAAAAAACCTATTTAGATTTAAGTAGAATAATACAATGGTATCTTATATCAGATTAAGCTACTGTGAGTGTATTTTGGTCTCTTAGAATGGCAACAATCAAATAAGTGTTTTTTTAATATTGAACTCTTTTTGAATTAGGCGTTTTTGTTTTGTTTGGATATGTGAATATATGTGTGGTTTAATCATTTATTTCCAGTTTTCATAAACTGGATGATTTGAAGTAGATATTTAATCCAGAGTTGGATTCATTCTTAGAAATACTAGGTAAATAAACTAACTTTCAAGTGCAGCAGATTGCCTTGCAATGTACTTAAAATGGATAATTCAATATGTTGTATAACCCTCCATGTATCAGTGACATAATAAATAGACCCACAAAATTGTGATCTATTTATTTATCTTTAAGATCCCACAAGATATTTGTTGTATTTTCTAATAGGCTAATAGCTAATTCTTTCAGGGATTACTCTGTAAGAGTGTTTGAAGTACAGTTGAGTGTTTTACTGTAAATCACTTGATAAGTGCTATATCCATTAGTAGAGAAAAAATATAATTGAAGATGTGAAGAAGCTTTACAAAGCTTTATGACATCTAGAAGGTTGGAATCATATATTGATAGTTGTCATGTGCTTATCAAATCTAATCATAACTTTGACATAAGTAATTTACATGACAGAGACAAATTCTGACATACTGGTGTCATATTTCCAAACTGGTGATAAATCATAAATGTAAGATTCCAACCTATTTTATGCCAGGAGTTAGTAATGGAATGTGAACAGACATCAACCATCCAGAATGTCCCGATGTCCCCGAAATTAAGTAAAAATGTTTTAAAACTCCAAATGGCCCAAATCTCCCATGTTTAGAATTGTTGGGGGTGCCTTTCTTATAAGTTCATACAATGTTATCTAACCATGAAAATATTCCTGACTTTTTCCATGCATATTTTTTATCTTCTTGTGTTTTAGGTTAGAAAGTTATTATGTTAGTCCTCTCAGTTTAGCTATACCGATGCAAGCTTCTGGTATATTGAAAGAATTATTTGTTCCAAAGCAGTGATAAGTATCCAAATAATTTTCACTGATAAGTTTTGTTTTCCCAGCTCATTTCCTTTCTAATTGTTTGCGTTTAACCTCATTGTAGAAATAAACTGTTCTTAGCCTAATCCTAATTTCCTGTTGATTTTACTTGTGTATCACTCTCTGGAACTGGCTTATCTCTGGGTATCTTGTAATCCACTTTTGTGAATTGTATGGAAACAAGGTTTGGCAAGGAACAAGCCAAATAGGAATCCTTGGACTTCTGCAAAATATCTGAGTTTAGAATACTACAATAAATTGATTTATATTGTTAAATGTAAATTGTTTTAAAATGTGAGGTCATAATTTGTTTAAAACAAAGATCAGTTTTATCAATTATAAATTATCTCTTTGAATGTTTTTTCTCCTTCCTATTCTTTTCAGAAATCTACAAGCCCCAGCTTCTTTCTAGCAATCCATCAATCTTTTTAAAAAAGTTCATTACAATAGTTTTCTTAAACTGTTCCTGAAACTGTCCCATTGTGTACCATCTTCTAAATATAATTGCTGGAAACAGTACTACCACTACACAATATACACCATTGCCTTTTTAAAAAAAAAAAAAAAAATCAAATATTAGTTTTCACACAATGCAATTTTTTTTTTTTACAAAATGGCAAGACAAGAATGAGAAAGAAAAAAAGGAAGAAATGGATAGCCCTCCTTATTTTCATTTTTAAAAATGTTTTCTTTAATTTATTAAATTGGTTCCCTAAAATGCATGAGACTGAACCAGTTACTCCTACTTAAGTCAGCCAGTAGAGGGACTCATTTCACTCATTTCAAATACTTCACTTTCCTTTCCTGATGAACTAATACAGTTGTCCTATTTATAATACATTGAAGTATGTCTTCTGTTTTTCAGTTTGCTATTCTTCTGTCTTGCCTACAAAGTAGTTATTTTATGATTTCTGATAGACTAAACTGAAATATCTGCCACTTTTGGTAGGTTGTGACTGGATGTAAGGGGGCTGTAACTACCAGTAATAGAACAATTATAAAGTAGATGGAGCAAGATCTTTTTTCCTCGTTTTCTGAGATATAGAATTTTTCCCACACTTTGGGGATTTACACAACAATATATATTTCATGTTACAAAATTATGGGAAATCATGCAACCAATTATGAGGCAATTGGTAGAGAGGATTTTGGGGGTCACAAAAAGGTTTACACTTTTGTAGTATAACAACAATAGTGATTTGGTCCCAAAAGTTTCCTAAACCCCATATAGATTCTCAAATCCAACACACCATGTTCTGTAGTTTTATCAGACTGCTTACCTGAATTTCAAAATAGAGAACTTACTGTCAAGCTCGATTTAAAAAAACTAAACTCTCTCTCCGTGTGTGTGTGTGTGTGTGTGTGTCACACACTGATCTATTCAGTAAAGTTTTTGTGCAATCACTAAAGCATGGCTTCTCATGCTGATTTTTCCATTCTATTTCTACTTTAGTATCATACCTGAATCAGCAGTGTAATGAAACTTCAAAGACTAACGTGATTCTAAGTTACAGTAACAGTGCCTTAATTTTCAGCTCAAAAAAACAATAGTTTTACTTTATTCTGTATTGGTTTGATTTCAGAAGAATATCAGAATATCAGAATCAGTTCAACAACTATGATCACTGAGAAAATAGTAACCTATGATAAGTAACATAGGACTTATTTCTCCTCAAACGTATTTCAGTATGGAATTCTTTATTTATTTCTGCACACAAGCACCATAGTTACATTGACATCACTTGAAGAATAAGAAGCAAGAAAATGTAACCTGGGAATGAAATGTCTTATACTCCTTTGTAGACCCTGGTACAAATGACATCATTCAAGATGTATTCCTGGAAGAGAAGAAGATGCGAGTAGGAATTTCATGTAGGTAGAGTATGATTAACATCCATTAAGATCAATCTTTCATCTGCTTCCCATTACAAGTAATCCCAGAGTAGACTACACTAAAGCAAAATGATAAACCAAAAAAATTCAAAAAACTGAAACTAAAACTATCATATCAGCAGGGATTGTGCTGATCCTACAAAATAAGAAGCAGATACTAAGCCAGGTCTCCATTGCAGGACACAGTGTTGGGAGCAATAATACTAAGAGGACAAAACTACTAAATTGGGATTTAGTTATTTATTTAAAATGTTTATACAGCTGCTCATCTTATATCAAACTCTGGGTGGCTCCCACTCACCCATTAAAACAACATTGATGGAAACAATAGAGCAGTGGTTCTCAACCTGTGGGTCGGGACCCCATTTGGGGTCGATCGACCATTTCACGGGGGTCGCCAAGCAAGGCTGTCCACCATTTTTTTTTGTCTGCCATTTTTTTTGTCCGCCATTTTTTTCCCCTTTTCCGGCGCGTGCCTTACCTCCCTTGGGCTGGGCCAGCTGGTGGTCGGCCTGCTCTGTCTCTGCCGCTTGCCAGCTACGCCTCGGCCAGCGCAGGGGGCGGAACCACGCATGCGCGGCGCTCCCGGGCAGGGAAAGTCCTCGACTTACGACCGGTTGGATAGTCCTCGACTTACGACCGGTTTAGTCCTCGACTTACGATCGGTTTAGTCCTCGACTTACGACCGGTTGGGGTCGTGGCATTAAAAAGGTTGAGAACCACTGCAATAGAGTATGCATATCAATTAAAACCATCAACATCAGAAACCTGGCACCAAAGTTAAGCTTTCACATATAGTCCCTTGCTAAATCCTCTCTTGCACCTTACTCTACTCAAGCATTTGGGGGGAAAACCAGGATTTCTGTGTTTTTTGTAAGGCTTGGAGGTTAGAGGCCTGTTGAATTTCAAGGTAAAAGGCGTTCCATAGACTGTGGGTTACTACAGAAAAGTCAAACTTACTAGATCTCATAAAATGACAACGTTTAAGGTAAGGGAGTAGGAGCATGCCCAATCTATCCCGATCTGGTAGAAAGGTAGATGTCCTTAGGAAAAGGTAGTCTTGCAGATAACCTGGCCCTGTGTCAGGTAGGGCTTTAAAGGTAATAACCAGCACCCTGAATTGCACCCAGAAGGAAACTGGGAGCCAGTGCAGCTTGCACACTAGAGGTGTTTCATGGATAAACTTAGGGACGCCCATCACTGGACAAGCGGTAGCTTCTGGGTTGTCTTCAAGGGCAGGCCCATGCAAAGCGCATTGCAGTAATCCAAAAAGACTGCACTTTTGGAAGGACAAAGCTTTTTTTCTTTTAAACTTTGCAAATCCTATCTTACAGTTTACAGTATAGCTTTCAAGGGCTTCCTATCTTAAAATAACAGAAAACCAAGGTGCTGATTTTCAGTAATAATGATCAGAAAAACTCTCGGGGCTTCCGAAAGGAGTTTGGAGCTGCATGTAATGTTGGGGACAAGCTTTTTTCCACATTACATTATATATGGTTGCATAGAAGCCTGCTGATCTCTATGTGCTTTAGTGGCTATCTGCTTATACAGAAAGTATACTGGTAGTCCATGACTTTCAACCATTCATTTAGCAACTGTTCAAAGTTACAATGGCACTGAGAAAAATGACTCATGACCAGTCCTCACAACCAGGGCAGTCTCCCCATGGCTGCATGATCAGAATTCAGGCACTTGGCAACCAGCATGTATTTACGATGATTGCATCATCCCAGGGTCACCTGATTGCCATTTGTGACTTTTCCAGCCAGTTTCTGAAAAGTAAAATCAAAGAGGGAAGCCAAATTCACTTAACAACCACATGGTTCATTCAACAATTACAGTGATTTGCTTAACAACCTTAGCAAAAAAAAGCTTGTACAATCAGGTACAACTCATTTAACAAAGCCTTGCTTAACAGAATAAATTCTGGTCCCAATTGTGATCATCAGTCTAGGACTACCTGTATTTCTCCTCCTCTAAACGAGCAAGTTATTCTTGAAAACCTTTAGGTAGAATAAATGACTTCAAACATAAGAGTGACTTTGACGTTACAGTTTGAAGAAAATGCTCCCTATCCCTCTTCCCCAGACTTGTCATTTTTTAATTCTAAAAATAGTTGAGTCTAGTTCATAAAATGAAAAAGAAGCAAAAAGCATTAAAGGGTTGAGTTCACACAAGCCATGATTTACAGCTCACGGTGCCCGAGTTCAGAATTGAACAACTTCTGCAAGTGTAGCTGAAGAAACCTCGAATCTCCCTGGTAGCCAAAACAGATGCTAAGTCTTTGGAATTGGATTAAAATAAGGCAGCCTAATATCAACTACTCAGTTTCACTTTCATCAGATTGGCAGGTGCTAGAGATATGGCCAAGGGTGTCAGTGAGGGTGAAGTTGGAATTTGCTGAGACTGCATGACAAGAAAGACATCTTGATCTCCTCCTAGAGCAGTGATGGCGAACCTTTTAGAGACCAAATGCCCCAAAATTGGCCCCACCTCTGCTCCACCCCCTGCCCCGCCCTCACTCCGCCCCCCCATCTCCCACCCCGCCTGCCCGCAGGGCCACTCACCGCTTCCAGGGCCCACTGCAGATCGCCCAGGCAGCCCAGCAGCGCTATGGCGGTCATGCCCTCTGCCTGCGCCCTGCAGCATCAACTGTGCACGATGGGGTGTGAGGGCAGAGTCTTGTCTATGCTGCCTGGCTGCCATGTCCTTGGCTTCGCTGCTCCGTGTGGACCACGCTCAGGGGCAACTCTTCTTCAGGGGGCTGCTGGAGAGGAGGGGGTCACAGGGGAAGGTGAGGCTGGGGCAACAGCACGTGTGCCCACAGAAAGGGCTTCAAGTGCCGCCTCTGGCACCCGTGCCATAGGTTCACCACCACTGTCCTAGAGCCTATCTTGGCTTGCTTTCTTGCTCTCTGAGGTTTCTCTAAGATGTATAGTCTTCAGCTCCCAGAATTTAATTTTCCTTTGGTTCAATTCTGTTTGATTCTTGGGGACTGGCTGCACAAGTTTCTGCAATTTTCTTGGCAAGGTTTTTTATAGGTAGTTTGCCCTTGCCTCCTTTCCAGGGCTCTGAGATGGGGCTGGAACTCATGGTGTCCCACTTTCTAGCCTGATGCCTTAACCATTGCACCAAACTGGCTGAGAAACGCTGCTGTAGAGTAAATATTGCTGAATTATGGATCTACTCTGCAAGTAAAGCTTGCAATGGCCATTTTCTCCAAATTCAAAATCCCATTCATTTTGCTTAATTTTTAAGCTCAGCAATGTTATTCATTGAATTTATTCTCTTTTTTTTTCTAAATGGAATAAAATGCTTAGCAGCTAGCTGAAACCATCTTTGTCCCATCCATTTCCAACTGTTGCCCAGGATTCAGATGGCTGATAGTGACTCAAAGGACAAAGACTGGTTGAAAAAAGTTTACCACTCCCATTCATTTTTTTCTAAAAAAGGATTTATCAGTCAAAAGCCAAAATCTTGTATTAAGAAGGATCTAGTTCTCCATGGCACACTGGAGAATTGGCTGCCAGTCAGAGGCAGCATTGGACTGATTAAATAGGAAGAACTTTCATCTGTTAAACCTCCATGTTGTTAATTTTGAGCCATGGTATTCTGAACATCCCTCAATTCCCAACATACTACTGTGGCTTTAATAATTAACAAAATAATATAATAGAAAATGAGAACAATTGAAATGTTATGTTAATAGTTTGAGAATGCCATAGGAACATTGATGTTTCATCTAAATTCAGGTCTTTGTGAGCTTCATATAAAATGAAATAAATTAAAATTCAGGGTAAACTGAAAGAAACATACCAACACCATATTTCTATCTACTATTTTTCTTTTGATAGTAGTGTGGTTGCCATCCATACAACCTATTTTTCACTAGTTGACATTTATTTATTTATTGGTATCCTGCCTTTATTATTTTTACAAATAACTCAAGGTGGTGAACATATGCAAGACACCTTCCTCCTCCTATTTTCCCTATAACAAGAACCACTCAGGTGAGTTGGGCTGAGAGAGTGACTGATCCAAAGTCACCTAACGGGCTCTCGTGACTAAAGCAAAATTTGAACTCACCATCTCCTGCTTTCTAGCCTTTCTAGTCTACCTTAGCCACTAGACTAGACTAACGTTCTAGTAATTATCCAGTTATATGGCAAGTTATTCTATCTCTTCTTCTTAAACATGGAAATAAAAACCTAGGAATATTTACCTTGGCCAGCCTGTTATCTATAATCCTTTCCTCAAACTCTTGGTCCAGTTGAAAGGAGATCTCATTAACTGTAAACATAGTTTCTGTTCTGATGGTGATGACATCTTTGTCCATAGTGATAATTATTTTGGGTTTGGCTAGAGCACCCAGTTGTCTCTGGGCAAAGCTTATTCCTACAGAATACAAAACATGAAACATCATCCAGTATTTTAAAGGTCTTTCTAGAAATAACTCAGGTTAGAAAATGGCAACCTATCTTATAGAAAAAACAACAGATAAAGTAAAAGTAAATACAACAGAAAATATAAAAACAGATGAATTAAAACTTACTGAAATTAAAATGAAATTACACATTGTGTATTGGTATAGCAATGTTTCTAATTTTTCATTATGTTAGTGAGTCAGAAAATACCACCTTATTCCCATCCTAGTAACCTGGTTAACTCTTCATATTTTCCAAATCTGGTATGGGATTGCAGGTTTGGTTAAATAAAACATATTTTTTAAAAATAAAACACACACAAAATGTTCTACTTCAAACAGTGTAAAAGAAGGCATTTAAACAATCAAGATTCAGATTTTAGGATAATTTTATTTTGTTTAGTGGATTTGATTAGTAATCTTCTAATGCAAAGCAAGATAAAATATCCAAGATACACAGTATTCTTCAGCCTGATAGGTGTCACATATGTTCATCTACAACTCCTAACTACACATGTAAGGTCTACTCAAAAATATTCCTCGAAGGTACTGAATTGGAAGAAGCAATGGCCATTTCAGTTAAGGATGATGGATACTGCAATTCAATTTATTCAAGGAGCACCAGATTGGAAATTGCTATTTTAGGAATCTAAAATAATTATTGTAGCTCTGTTTGGTTTCAAACATTTTTGGAAGAAATACTTTAGACCTCCTTACATAAGTGCAAGCCTAACTCCTCCCAGCCTACCAAGAGAGAACAAGTCCACTCTTTTTTTAAATGGCCAAAGGCTGCTGTCGTGTTTCTTCTTAGTCTTATTTTCTGCAGGTGAAATACACCTCATTCTTTTACTGTATCTCATAGTATTTGTTCCAGTGTTCGATAACAGAAACAAATATCAGATATTCCTTTGTATAGGCAAGATCCAAAATCACAGGTTTACTGACTTACTTTGGATCAGTTACTCTTTCTCACTCTTTGTCAATCCAACATACTTCAAACGTTTTTATGGAGAATAATGGGAGTATGGTGCATTATATATGCTACCTTTTGCTCCTGGATAAAAAGCAGGCTATAAATCTAACTAACTGGTTGTCTCTGCTTGCCCAGTTCTTTCATATAGTCATCAAAGTTTTCACTGAAGATTAGTTTCCATGTTCCCAAGAAATGCTCCACCATGATATAGAAAAAACTGTGAATAGATCTGTGGAGTAAACATGACAGAATGTTCAAGAAAAAAGGAACACTTTGGATGGATTTTCACAATGCTAGCTCTTCATTTCTTTCGGCCAGCTATATCATGGACTTGTGTGAAGTTATGTTATTTGAATTCCTCCAAGGAACTTCCCAGCTTTGTATTATAATGGACTAGAAGCAGGGAAAAATCAGTTAGGAACTAAGGCCAACACAGGATAGAAAATCTCACTCCATTATTAAGATGTATAGTACTTCTTAGTTTGCAGTTAGCCATTCTTAATGGACAAATAACTATATATTCCTTTTCCATTTCTTTTCCAATATATTCCAATGAGCCTATGAGCCTTAACACTCTGTTAGTCTGTATTTCCTGAAAGAATCTGACTACCTTTGTGGACTTTTTGGTACTGGTGATACTGGCTATGAGCAGAGTGCAAATATATCATTTTTCATCCTAGCTTGCTCAATAATCCAGGATGGCTGGGGAGCTGTACCAAACCCAAACAAAATGTGTTTAGATTCCAGTCATTTTTCCCAAAAACTTTTCATGGAAATGCTGATGATTATTTTAATGCTGGCTTCGGATATTTTCCTGCCATTGTAGTGTTTTATTTTATAGCTGTAAATATTTGTAGTTCTGCTTTCATCCACATTTAAATATTTTATTATTTCTTACTGCCTTGGAAACCTTTGGCTGAAAGGAACCTTGAAGAATGAAATGAAATGAAAATAGCACCTATAGAAGTACTGTTATAACTTTGGTGACAGAAGAAATAGAAGAACTTTGGTGACAGAAGAAATAGAAGTACACACCACAGTTTGGTTTTATTCCAATTTGTTGAAAAAGGTATAATGGCTTAATATTACGCACAAAGCAGGCTAATGGCTATTTTTAACAGTAGGACTTTCCATTACTTTGGTAGACTCAGGAAGTAAGTTCAATATAAACAGGATATTGCATTGCATTGGTCTCTCATCTGTTAAGGCTCAAATTGGCCTCTTAATTTGAATCACCTAAGAGGCTGGAACTTAAAGCAAACAGAGATTTCAATAGCCTTCATTTACTTTTAAGAGTTGCATAGCAGGCAGCAATTCAATAATCCTTGCATTTGAGGCAAAGCAATTTTTCCTGGATTTCTAAATAATGCTTCTTTATCAGAAATGGAATGTGACTGTCCTAGGCCAAAAAAACCAAGGGGGTCCTGAAAAAGTCAAGATAGTAGCTGTAATCCAAGTCCTAACCATTTTTGCACATATTGATGTATGTAAAGACAGAGAGCTTCAATCATGGGTTTGTGGTTCCCATCTTAACTTTAGCCACACCCTGTTGCCATCCCTGCAAAAAGAGAATAGAAAGAAGGTAGAAGGAAGAATAACAATATTGGCAAATAAGTGAGTGGAAGCCAGTTCACTAAAAGCGAATCCTCGTTGTTACTTTGTGTTTTGTGCACTAAAACAAAAATATATTTGTCTCCAACTTACCTTGCAAATCTCATAGTTCTCCCGTTTTGGATAGAGAGATCAAATTTAGGGCCTGTGGTATTTTTTACTGTACTGTACATCCAAAAGAGGTCATGAGGATCTTGGATTTCCAGGAAGATGACATTTTACAAAATGTAAAATATAAGAAATGTTACAAAATGTAAAATATAAGAAATCATCACAAACCAAGAATAGATGAAACGCCTGTCAAGAAAAGCTATCACTGCTCCTTCATTAAATCTTAAATTGTTCACCAAGATGGTATTTTGACCTTATTTTTAAATCTTTCTTCCTTCTTCCCACCCTTCCCCAAGATAATTGGTATGCTCCTTCAAGGGAGAGCAGAGACGTTCTTAGAGAACATGGCCGTCAAGTGTGAAAGTGCTCCATGTACTTCTAGCGCAGGGGTAGTCAACCTTGGCTCTTTTATGACTCGTGGACTTCAACTCCCAGAATTCCTGAGCCAGCTGTGCTGGCTCAGGAATTCTGGGAGTTGAAGTCCACGAGTCATAAAAGAGCCAAGGTTGACTACCCCTGTTCTAGCGGGAGATGATGGTGGCCCAGATATTCTGCTTATAACCTTCTCATGGTATCTAGTCAGTCACTACAGGAGCAGAATACTGCACTGATTCAAGAAGCCAGTAGTTTGGCCAGCCCAATTCTTATATTTTCGTAAAAGAAAGGAGATTTCTGAATAGAAAACAAAAATCTGTTGATGTCTGCTGTATGGAATAATTAAATGCAAATCCACAGCAGAAGGGGAAGAAAAAGGGTGACACCTTTTTGTTATCCCTGCACGTCAGTATGATTCAGGTAATCAATTAGCAAAGTTGTTATGAAAGTTTAGGGAGTGTAATCAGAAGTCATGCTTGTCACCCAGACCAGCAGGGGGTGTCTTTGTATTTGCACAGAATGAAACAGTCAGGATTACACTTGACAAGTAGAACTAAGGTCAGAATACAGTGTGCAAAAAGGAAGCTAGAATTCAATTCAGAAAGCTGGCCGACTTGTCTGAAGACATAGAAAAGAAATGTGTGAGTTTGTTTAATAATATCATTGTTGGCATATCCAAATTTGTTACAATTTTTAAAAAATCTCAGCAAATGTAATGCGTATATAAATGAAACACTTCATCATGATTTCTAGGTCTTCGGGAAATTAACAGATTTAAAACTCAAACACAAATCAAATTTCTGCTCAAAAAGGTTCTGTATATTGTAGACTGGGAGCACACTATTTTGAATAAAGAAATGCGGCAACTTGGATCTATGAGAGGAAAAAAGATCCATAGTTGTGTGGGCATTATTATTAGGAAAACCAAATGATTTTAAAATGCATGCAGATTTCAGATTTTTCAGAATGCTTCATCAAATAATGTTCATTTTAAAAATGTGGGATGGGAAGAAGCAGAAAAGTCCAAAAATCAGGGTTAATGCTTTACTTGCATAGGTTGCAATTTCAAGTCAAGTTTAAGATGCATAAATATCTTGACATTGCAAAATATCAAGTTATATCTATGGCATGGAAAAGTAGCATTCTTGCAGGGTATTATTCTTACAGCTTATAAATATGTTATCAATGAAACCTTGAAATATTTAAATCACAACTGTATATCTATTTATTCAGTAAGTCCTCAACAAGTGGTCATAATAATAAGCCATTGTAACTTAAACCTGGAGCAGCTACTAAATCCCCTGCCTCAAAATAACCCTATAAAAAGAAATGTGGATGTGGAATGAAGTCATAATATTAATTCAGTGGAATCCAACATTGTTATATAAATAAAGTACAGAAAGTAAGATGTTTAGGATTGTGTGGGTTTTGAAATTCAGTCTCCAAGATGTTCTTCAGAGCACACAGGAGCATGAATGTAACATTTTTTCTGGAATTCTGTAAAATAACATTTTTTCTTTGAGTCATATGGTAGCTGCAGCTGACTGCTATGCATTCCTCAGAAAAGATGCAGCTGTTTTGAAGAATCGCAGACAGGGGGTATATTTGCATTCTTAATTAATTCTTCCAAGTTATTTCTAGACCTCTGTTCAATCCTATCAATTATATAATGCAGTTTTAAGATGGATAATTATTTCAAAGAAAAGAGTTCAAATCTTTCCAACAATACAACAATCATAACTATCAACTGCAAATTGCAGCCATCTGGATTTGTATCACAATTCCCAGTAGCCCCAGCAAGTATAACCAATGAAAATTGATTCTTGGACCTGTCTTTCAGCAACATGGCTAGGTACATTGAGGTACAGAAACTAAAACAAGTTTCTACTTTTTTTGTGCTGGCTGCTTTGTCCTTAACAAAGTTCTTAACTCCTGAAAAGTACATTTTTCAACAGTTAAAAGAAAAAAAAGCAGGAAAGTACATTGTACTGCAGGGGAAAGCTGTCATTATTCGGCCATCCAGTAAATAAGATAAGAACAAAGCAATGAAAGAAGCAAGCTTTTATCGTATGTACGTGTGTGTGTGTGTGTGTGTGTGCGCGCGCGCGCGCGCGCAAGCGCGCACAGGCATCTTGGAATCAATCTTGACTCCTGCCGACGGCCTAGACTAGAGTAGTCCCTGCAGTTTTCCTGGCAAGATTTCAGAAGTAGTTTGCCACTGTCTCCTTTCTAGGGTTGAGAGGAAATGATTGGCCCAAAGTCACTCAGCTGGCTTTATGTCTAAAGCAGGACTAGAATTCATAGTCTCCTGCTTTCTTTCCAGATGCCATAACTACTATACCCACCTTGCTTTAACATGTCCACCTATAACTGATATGTAATAAAAATGTTTGAATTATTTGGCAGAAGTAGAAAAGTTTTCATTTATACTTTGATCTATGCCTTTCTGCTAAAAAGCAGGGCACTGGAAATCATAACAGAACAAGGTGCCCTCCATCTCCAATTTTCTCACTGTGGGCTTCTTGACATCATTCATCTGGTTCAGTGATTATGAACCACAAATTGCTGATGACTGAGGCAGAAACAATCATGGGGCATTAATCTGGAACAATGCATGGCAAGATGATTCATTCATTTAGGAGCTTCAAAGGAAGTCTGCAACAATGTTGCCTTTCCTTCCAATTATTTTTAATTAAATACAGTGTCAAATACAAAACTACTTTAGCATAAAATCATTGTAGCTAGGAAAATGGAAACATCTGAGTAGGTGTTATGCATCAAGCCTAAGTCAAAATGGTGGTATTTACTTTCGCCATATATTTCTGTTTTATCAGCGTCTCTAAAATCAAGGTCATTTCTGTTGAAAACTTGTTCAAGATGTACAATACTGCAGGATTCTTAATCTCAGATATTATGGAAACATGAGTCATTATTCCTACGGAAATAATGGACAGGATATGCAGGAGATAAATTTCAAGAACTCTCTTCCTCTCTCTTATTTTGAGGTATTAACAGTAGTTAACTACAATTTGTGTTGGTCAAATATGGATAGGTTCTGATTTGTGGCAAGTAAAAATAAACAAATATTTTAAACAACAAGCGAAATACCTCTCCAACAAGCACACGTTCGGTGATTTCACAGAAAAGTTAAATTAATAAGATTGGTCTGTTTTCTCATACAGTAAATTGTCCCCCGAAATCCACAGTACAACTCAAGATCTATATCACCCTAAGCAGAGCAAGAATTGGGAATTTGTGGCTCTCCAGATATTTTCAGGGTGATGATAAAACATCATATAAAAACAATAAATATAATAGCAGTATAATCAAAGAGAGCAGGAAAAAGCAGTGGTCAGGACAATTACATCAATTAAAACGTCTGGGAAAACGAAAATGTTCCAAAACAGCTTCACCAGCGACAAGAGGTGTTGATAATGAATAATAGGATAAGTAGTTTCTATTAAATTGTAGCTCAAAAATGAAATCTTGCTTCCCTTGTAGGGGAAAAAAAAGCAAGCAATAGTTCAAGCTAGGATCCCGAAAGGGGAAAAAAATCATGAACAAAGTTCATTTCTCTTCTAAAAATAAATATGGTTTCATGAATATATTTCCAAAAATTGTATTTTTACTAAAGGTCAGCCTGACTGGGAATTCCACACATGCTGTCTCATCACATTTGGAAGGGACCAATTTGATTTAGGATTTCATGACAGTTTATGCAAAAGTGAACTTTTGATATTCATTTTTTAGTAATCACATAAAATGTATAATTCACAAATCAATGGAATTAAACTGAATCTTCAAAATAATAAAGACACTGAAACATTTATTTTAGAAAGGGGTATGAGAACATAATTAGCAGGAAGGCAATCCATATGAACCCTACACATATTAGCAGAAATCCACATAAATCCTCTTAGGTATGCATGATCAAATATTTGCAATTTCCAGGGATATTCACCAGATCTTAAGAAAGCTTACTGAGCTTGAGCTAAAACATATGGCTCTATCATGGTATGTCTTTATTGAGATACAATAGGAAAGAAATTAACACAACTCTACAATTTCCAAGGTGGTTGGAACAATTTATTGTATTTGGGATATAACTCCTGAAGTAAGCAAACAAGTTCCCCTTTCTTCATTGGATGCTTTAAATTTTTAAACAATAAAAATATGCCTGTGAAATAACAAATTTTGTCAAAACCAAATGCCCCACATCAGCAATTATGATGCCTGTAACTGTATCAAAACTAAACAAATATTTTTAAAGTTAGCATTAAGGACACTGAGGGCTCATGGATTAAAGAATTGGAACACATCAAAGCTTGCAGTTCTTCAAAATATTAAAGCTGCTTCTGTGGATATAAAATTAAAATGGATTCATTTCAACTGTAGTGGACATCCCAAATTTTAAAGGATTTAAAGGATTAATATCTGTTGGTGATATAAACAATTTGAGGGGTCATTGATTCATGATTTGGTCCTGTGAATCACTAAAATCTTTTTAGAGTAATATTTTAATATATAGATTTTCTGTGGCATTGATTTCGATACTTTGTAATCTTCCTCCATTTTTTAGTCTTTTGTTTGTTTAGTTTTTCATTTATTTTATTTTCTAGTGCTTCATGTATTTTTCCTATTTCTTTCTGTAAAACGTAGAATGTATTGTACTTCCAAATAGGCACATACAGCTTTTATTTATACTTATTTAACAATGCAGAGGCTCAGACTGTGCAAATACAATCCTGAAACAACTTTCTCATGAATTGGCCATCAATAGTAGTAGCCCAGATATATACATTCATAAGGAAGTTTAAGTTTGAAGCCTTACTGAGTTGAAATGGACATTTGAAGTCTTCTAGTCCAACCGCCTGCTCAAGCAGGAGACCTTTTGCCATTCCAGACAAATGGCTGTCTAGTCTCTTCTTAAAAGTCTCCAGTAATAGAGTACCCACAACCTCTGAAGGCAAGCCATTCCATTGGTTAATTGTTCTCACTGTAAGGAAATTTCTCCTTAGTTCTAGGTTGCTTCTCTCCTTGATTAGTTTCCATCCTTTGTTGTCTTGTCTTCTGTTGCTTTGTAAAATAGGTTGATCCCCTCTTCTTGCAAAAATGTCCTGCTTGAAAGAGAGTTTCAGTGATGCAACTCCTACAATTTAAGACATTCTTGCAAAGATTTGCTTCCTAATGTTAGGAATCAACATATGTGTATATTGTTTCTGCAATATAAGGCAGTGCTTAAGAGAGTAGGAAAATATTCTCTAAAATTATTATTTAAAAATTTATTTTAGTAATAATACAATTTTCTCTAATTTGGTGTTATCAACATACCAACCAATGGGGAAATCCATTATAATTGGAAAAGTTTGTACTAATTATTTCATTTGTTGGGTTCACAAAACACAGTGCATAAACCATGGTTAACAAACCACAATGACTGTTTACACTAAAACCAAATAAAACCTGAATTAGTATTGTTTCAGAAGAAATGCTTCAAACCTCACATAAGTACAGCATCTTTCTTCTAGTCATTAAAAAACCCAGTCATTAAAGTGAATCAACCACACTTTTCTTTCTTCTGAATAAAATGTTAAGCTCTTTGTTGTGTCAAACAGTTGGCTGAATATCTGTGCTCTTTCAGGATTAGGTCAATTTATAATTCACATAAAGATAATTAAAAATACCTGCAGCAAATCAAAGGCTCCTATTATCATCACAATCAAGTTAAATAGTGATAGGAAGCATATTTGTTTGACTTGTTCATTGCATACATAAAAAGAATTCTGAAAGCTTTAAGATACAAAGAGTTCTCCAAACTTTGTGTAAATAAATCCCATTGAAGTAAATCCCAGTGGAATTGACAGCTGAACAGACATGCATAGGATTGTGCTGTTTATTGTATGTAATTAGAATGTTACAACAAATAGTTAATTGCTAGATCAGTGCAGAGGTCAGTGCTTTTTATGCAGTGGATTAGTCATACCAAATACAGTATAACTGAAAAAAAAGAAAAAGTAGCAGAAATCACTGCTGCTGCTGGAACAAAACATAATAGTTAAGTGCTGGTAATACAATGCTTTGTCCTAATGGCTAATAGCACTATGACCCACTAAGGGGAAAAAAAATCTGTTAAATCAGAGCCATTGGTTGCCTTTGTGACTATTGGCTAATAGCAGAAAATCACATGATCAAGGCACCTTTTTAAAGGCATGAGTGAAGTTAGTAACAGAAGTGACTATATTGAGGTTTGCAGGAAGGTGTTTGGAGTGTGTTAGGAGACTTAGTCCTTCACAATGTGTGAGCCATTTTTGGGAACTTGGAAACTAATTTCAAGTGAAAAGTTTGATGACTACATGAAGGAGCTGGGTAAGAATTATTTGTGGGATTTAGTAAAAGCTTTGTTTTTGCTGGAGAATGTAGATATGTAGAATTTTTTTATTATGTAACTAGTGAATTTGTTTTGTTATAAACGTAACCCCTGTGACAATATAGCTCCCATTTGTATTTTCTTTATTGTTAATAGTAATGTGGAAGAAAAACTTCTTACAGTATGTTAGCTATGCTAGATTCCAGAGTAATCCATGTTATATGTCTGTTGAGTAAAATTCATTTGCATTTTATCTGGCTTCCAACTAATTTCTCAATGTGCAAACTCTGTTAATAATGTGGCATGGCTTGTCTGTAGAATGTTACCATGAAATTGTTTTAATAAATATTAGAAGAGCATGCAATCATGTTTGGGCTTTTGTGTAGCATTTGTATCCAGGTTATGTACCACAGGAGCTCTTGCTACTTGTTTACTTAAATGTTTATTGTCTGATATTTTCTCAACATACATTGAGAATATTGATACAAATGTTGACAAAATATTCCAAACATAAGAAGCTCTAATTGGATACTCCCTTATATGAACGTTTATGGGTTTTTTTTTCCCCTCTGGCCAAATTTGAGCAAGGTTTTGTGGTGCTTGGCTGTGAGCGTTGAACTAGAGGCAATGCTCTTATCAGACATGCCTGCTTTAAATTAATGATACTTCAAAGAATTAACCTGAAGCTTTGCATTGTTTATCCACCGCACCTTTTAAGTAGAATGCTGGCCCCTTATTTAAGTGTAGTGAAACTAATGCATGCAAATAGCCTACTTCCAATATTAATACTATATATATTGGGCATAGGAATAAAGATACCTCTAAATCTGTTACACTCTTTCTTTGGACCCCTCAAGTTCAAGGAGGCCCATAGTTTTATCCTGGAACACTTGCTTTGTCTGCAAAGGCTTTACACTTCATATTCTGGCTAATGGGACCTCTAGCAGTAAGTGATATGGAAGAGTTCTGAGACTGCTGTTAACTTGGAATAGACAACATGGCAATAAAGCGGTAGTATTCTGTATCTCTTTACACTCCCCCCCCCCTAAGGATTGTCTGTATTTTTGCATTTTTCAGCCAGCAGGCTTCACTTAAATGAATCATAGCTCAGTGCTATGTGAGAATTAAGTCACTTTCTCACTAGGTGTAAAGTAGCTTCGCAGGGATCTCGGCTGCTATTGTTAAACAACCTGGGGGACAATCTTATACCTAAAGTTTTGTAGAGATCAGCTGTTGCAAAGAATATTTATTCAAATGAAATGCAGATCTGGATTATATCAAATTATGTACAGTAAGGAATTTAGTTTATATAATATTTCAAGAAATTATATTTGGCCCCAATATTTTGAAAAGAAAATTCAGTGGAGATGGGCGTCAAAATGAAGGTAACATTTGGTAAATAAGCAATTGAATAAAGTGCTTGTTTAAAAAGAATGGTTACGCTCTGGACAAAAATAGAAAAAGCTGTTCCAATGCCTTAGAATGTAGAACCTCACCTACATTGTCCCATCACCATGGAAGCCCTTTAGTGTGTTCCTGCAAGTCATAACTTGCAATCTATGACAGCCTGGGATAAATATTACCCTGTATATAAGGAGGGCTTTTAGTATTCCTCTCATCAGTTTATAGTTTGGTTCATTTAAATATTTATAATGTTTATGGTTTTGAGTAATTATAATAGTGATGTTGCCTTAAAAGAGAAAGCCACCTTATGCTATTTGTTATCTAGAACAAATGAAATCAGCCTGGACATTTATGAAAACATATATTAAAGCTAATTGATGGAAAATAATTTGGATTTTGTATACAAAATATACCAAATAGTTGGGAGAGAACAGAGATTGGATTGGGCAGTTGCTGTATTATTTTCAGCCTAGTTTATTGCAGACAAGAGAGTCACCTAACTTAATTTACTACATAATTCAAGTTGGTCCCCAAATCAAATATCTAGCTTGCACATCATACCCTAAAATCTGTCTCATCTCCAGGTGCATTTTTACACAGTGAAGCTCTAATCAAAGGTAAACCCCATCAAGATAAAAATGACAGTAGGAAAGGAACTCTTGTGTTTAAACTCTTTATTCTCTTATTCTGTAGGGGTTTGGCTATAACCCAGTTTGAATCAAGTCTTTATAAGTAGTTTTTTTTTCAATTCAGTCTTCAAGGTCAAGAAATTTGTGATAAGAAATTTATAATTTTTGGTTTGATTTATAGGTGTGGGCTTTGCCACTAGGAAAATAGCTGGAGTGGCCAAGCCCAATGTAATTATCACCTGCAGTGGGGGTGTTATAACCATCAAGTCAGAAAGCAGTTTCAAAAACACTGAGATTTCCTTCAAACTAGAAGAAGAATTTGATGAGACCACAGCAGATGACAGAAAAGTAAAGGTGAGTGCCCTACTTTCCCTGAAATCATTTTGATTGAGTACATTTGGACTCTTGAAAATGTGTTGTGAACTGTCTTGGAAAATGGCTATTTGGGAACTTCCTCATTTTTAAAATGATGGCTGTGTGGGACATGAATACCAACTTAATGAATTGGCTAAGAATTTCAAGAAGCTTTAAGTTGGGAAACAAGGCCTTTAAGCCCTTTTGTCCTACAAGATGTTCCTGTTTTGCTGTTTTCAGGGCAGGTGACATCCAAGTCAAACACTGGGCTGCAACCACATGTTCTTGTTAATTAAGAATATCCAGTCCACTTGGAGATCTAAAGCACTGATGAAAGTAAACTGTAACGCAATGTTTCTCAACCTTGGCAAATTGAAGATGTGTGAAGCCAGCCATGTAACATGCCAGTTTCCTGCAGATTAAATTAATGGTTTTAGATGAAAAATTTGTACACTGCATGAAACATCTTCTTCTTCTTGTGCCATATCCATTATCGGACATTGGCGATCATGTTAGCGATCCTGTTTTTATCAGCAGCAGCACGAAAAAGTGCTGCTGAGTTTTGTCCAAACCAGTCCCTTAGATTTTGAAGCCACGGTGTTCTTCTTCTGCCTGGACCTCGTTTGCCTTCAATGAAATATAGTAGATGCCAACAAATATGGTAGTCCTCGACTTACAACAGTTCATTCAGCGACTGTTCAAAGTTACAACGGCATTGAAAAAGTGACTTATGACCATTTTTAGACTATTGCAGCATCCCCATGATCACATGATCAAAATTCAGACACTTGGCAACTGATTCATACTTGCAACAGTTATAGTGTCCCGCTGTAATGTGATAATTTTTGTGACCTTCTAACAAACAAAATCAATGGGGAAGCCTGATTCACTTAACAACTGTGGCAAGAATGATCATAAAATGGGGAAAAACCCACTTAACAACTGTATTGCTTAGTAACAGAAATTTTGGGCTCAATTGTCCTAAGTTGAGGACTATCTATATCCATACATATATTGAGCCAATTTGGTCTTTTGATTAAGGCCCCAGGCTAGAAATCAGAAGTCTGAGGTCTAGTCCCACCTTAGGCCTGAAAGCCAAAGGAGAGTCATTCTCTCTCAGCCCAACTCACCTCACAAGGTAGTTGTTTTTGGGGTAAATAAGAGAAAGGAATATTAAGTACAGGTACTTAACAGTTCATTTAATAACCATTTGAAGTTACAATGCCATTGAAATAAGTTATTCATTACCATTTTTCACATTTACGGTCATTGCAGCATCCCCATAGTCATGGGATGAAAATTGGACACTTGGCAACTAGCAGGTATTTATGACAGTTGCATGTCCCAAGGTCACGTGATCACCTTTTGCAACCTTCTGACAAGGAAAGTCAATGGGAAAGCCAGATTCACTTAACAACTGTGTTATTAACAACCATGGTGATTATTTAACAACTGTGGCAAGAAAGGTCCTAAAATGGGGGAAAACTCACTTAACAAATTATTGCTCAGCAACAAAAAAATTTGGACTCAATTGTGGCTGTACATTGAGGATTATACCTGTATGTTCGCCTCCTTGAGTTATTTATGGAAGAGGCAAAATAAAAATAACATCAGTCCTGCAAGGCTGACCAGATTAGGAAACTAATTCCTAATAAGACTAGAATACGCTTTATTGAGATAGATTATAGTAACAAAATCTGCTTGTCTTTTACCTTGCTTCCCACTGATACCCCATTAAGACAAAGGAGCCAGCCAAAGTCTCTTCCTGATACTCCCCCCTTTCCTAGAGCGGAAGGAACACTTCTGTAGCAGCTTCTGACTCTTCTGTTCATGGCTTCCTACTTATACAAATAGATATTAGGTGTTCCAGGCTATGTTTATGTTGTTTCTGGCTGTGATTATTTTCTTGCAGGTAGCAAAACTTTCACTATGCTAGTGATTTCATTATTTTTTAAAAAGCCCTATTGAATACTGATTATTGCCTTACACATTGTGCATAGTTTGAGAATTGTGTTATTTTCCCTAAATTGATTATATGACTAGCACATATTTCAAACACAATTTTTGCTGGCTTTTCTTCAGTAGGTTTTGAAACTGACCAGATAATTTTTCTTGGCAGAGTATTGTGACACTAGACAATGGCTCACTCAATCAGGTGCAGAAGTGGGATGGCAAAGAGACAATAATAAAAAGAAAAATAGAGGATGGAAAAATGGTTGTGGTAAGTTCATTTTTGGTTGTAAACCTTTGGAATGTTTTTCAGTAATAGAAATCACAAGTTTATGAGTAAATGTTTTTCAAAGGGGAAAGAGTAAAACAAGTAAAGATATTCTATTTTTCCTACTCTATAGAAGAAAGATGTGTCTTATTTTGGTTGGTGAGTCAGAATTCCTTTAAGTTAATAAGCAAGTTAATACAGAAGGACAATACTAAGCTATTTTGAAAGCAAAACAGCATATATTGTGTTATTTTTTAAAAGTAATTTAAAGCAAATTTCATTTTGAGAGTACTCTTACAGACTCTACAGATTCTCAATCTGAGAGTGCAGTCAAATTGGCTCAAATTCAAATAAATTTGCAACAAACATCCTTTTTGGTGTAGGATGATTTCACAATGAAGCATGTTTTAAATATTATGACTCACTAGCAGCCCGTAGCAATGAGTTCATTGGAAATGAATGGCCCTAGCTGTGGTGAAATGGTGATTCTCATATTTAAACTTTTATACACTTATAATCTATAATTTTTACAAGAACAGAGCAATAGATCAGATTGAAAAGTGATATTAAGGGGAGTTGAAAGTAATTGGAAATCCTGCAGCCATGCTGTAATCTTTAGTGGAACATTCAGGGAAACTCCACACTTTTGATATTTAAAACCTTTTCCATAGGCACCACCTACATGCTTCCAAAAAGACAAATGAAAAAAAAATCCTAGTAGTTTAAATGTTGTCCTGATTGTAACAAAGAAAAGGCATTCTAGCAGACAGTTTTTCACTGAAAAGTAATTGGAAATACTCTTCTAACTGGAAAAGGTAATGCCAAACTGCCATGTATGAGCTGTGGCAAGAGCAGTTTCATGAAGATGAGAAGTCATTCAGATTTCAGGATGAAGTTGGCATGCAGGCACTTGTACAAACAAGAACAATTGGATTAACTGATCATTTATGTGACAACACCATGGGAAGGGCCTTAAGCAAATGTGTTTTCAACAAAAATGTCTAAACACGCTGCCAGTAAGGTATTCTGTCGACTTGCATAATCTCTAAACTCTGGAAACTCAAAGGTATCTTAAAAACTATTGCTTAAATGTTCTGAATATTTCCCCGCTAACTTTTCAGTCTTTTATACAAGCATAATTAAAACTATTTAAAAACACAATATTCAGTACATTGCTAAACAGAAAAGTAAGGCAAATTCTCTTCAAACAAGCCAAAAGAGCAATTTTCAAATACTGGAAATTGTTTTTCTGGTCTTTTTGGAGAGAATTTGTCTAGTGCATATTTCAGTGGTCAAGGATATAAGCACATATAGGCAGACTTAAGCAATCTGAGTCTCATTTCTTTGGATATGATTTTAAATAAAGCACCATTGCCTGGGGTCATGCAATACACTAAGCCAAAATGGGCTTAGCATGTTGCATCAATCCAGATCCTGTTGGCTTCCTTGATAGTCTTGTACTTCATTTGGATAAAGGGAACACTTGATCCACTTACTGAAAATAAGTATTGCTGATATAATAGTGATATTTTTGTACTTTTTTCTTTCTAGGAGTGTGTTATGAACAAAACTGTCTCCACTAGAGTGTATGAGAAAGCATGAAAAATCCATGTTGTACAAATTAGAAGTATCTCGAAACAAAATATGATTCAGGGAGCAGAGCCTGTTCTTCAGAAGCTGAATTTGACAGCCCAACTCCCAATTACTTTTGTACCTAATTCAAAATATTTTGGTTATTCAATAAAGTGTTTACCTTGAAATGAAAAAGTTTCTGGCTCAGTTGTGGAAACTGAACAAGGATCATTCCAAACTAGATTTTCAGGTTCTCTTTGTGGGATCAACTAACCCTCATTACTCCTCACTTATTGAAGTATTAAAAAACCTGACTGTAGTAGATAATGAAATAGGCTAAAGTGTAATTTCCCTGCCCCACCTATTCTTTTATAGTGCGTACATTGAAAAGTTCATTGTTTCTCTACTGCTGTGTTCGCTATTTTACTTCCTATAGAAAAATCAATTTTTTAAAAAATGCTGGAATAACTATACAGTCCAGGGCTTCCAGTGGGTGGTTTCAGGAATCATCATTTTAGAAACATAATTTGTTAGAACAAACATCTAGGATTCTTCCTGAGAATAAATTAATGTCTTTTGAGAAAATAGGAAGGCCAGAAATTGCTTGTTATGTTATTTGGAGACAGTCCCAAGAATTACCCATATTTATTATCTTAAAAAATGTTTAAAGCAGGACTTGTAAAATCTCCAAATTACATTTGAAAGTTATGCTGTGGACTTAGCATAAAGTGATTGCCATAATAGACATGGCCACCATGACTATATTCATTTACCAGGACATTAGATTGATTCCTAAATTCCACAATTTTCCACCATCCTGGTTTACCTTTCTCTTAGTTGGTATGCTCACTTCCTAAGAAAGCATTGGCTGGTGTAGCTTCTCTTCTCTCCCTGATCTAAGAATGCTTAGGGATTCCAGAAACAGTCAAAAATAAAAGATGAAGTTGGTGTTTAACTTACAAGAATCAGCTTTCCATTCAAGTATTTTGAATATATCATAGAAAGGGAGGTAGGAAAGGGAACATACCAGGCACCAAGACAAATGCAAAAGGCTCCTTAATGGAGGTCCAAGTGGGGATAGCATTCCATTTTAATATATAAAAAAACTTAAATCATTTTCAAATTATTAGGAAATACACTTTGTAAAGCAACCTATGAACTTGGGACAGAAGCCATGCTTCAAATCAACACATATTTATAGTATTACAACAAAATGAGTCGACTTCTCCAGACAACATTATCCATATCAAGTAAGTGTAAATACTAGGAGTTACCCAACAGAAAAAGCAATTAATATTTTTTTAAAAAATATATAAATATATTCATCTTTTAGATGCTTTTCAAGATTTATTAACTCTGAAAAACAGTTGTAAACATTTCTGTACAAGAAGAGGTAGATTTTTAGGCAATCACAGCATCCATTAATCAAAGAATTTATCTTTTTTTTTTTTTGGGCACCCTTCTGGCTTCCCTTCCAACTACCAGCCCTTATTTTTTGTTCTTTGAACTGTATCAGCATCAGTATTCGAAGATTATCATTTAGAACATCATATAAACACAAAAAAACAGATGATCTTGATTTAGAGTTTAATTATTTTGCTCAAAGTTTGTTCCATTTAAACATCTGTGTAATCAAGTACTTCTTGACACAGATTGTTGTGAATATGTTGGTTTAGATGTGGGGAAAGACTAGATATCTGGGTTTGTTGCAAAATCTGGTTCCCACATTAGCATCATTGTCAATACTATACTTTCTCAGCTGATAGGTCCACACTTGCATATTGACAATACTTAATTGAAGCAGATTCTCATAAGCACTAAGAAACAAGAGGGCAATGATGCCATCACAAAAAAATTAATGGACACTAGTTTAACATCATGGAGGAATGAATTGAAATTTGGAAAGAGATTTCTTAACCTAACTTCATTTCCAACTACTTTATGCACAAGTTTGGTCTACTGGTTAAGGCACAGGCTAGAGAGCAATAGACTCTGAGTTCAAGTCCCGTCTTAACCCATGAAAGCCATTTAGCTGACTTTGGGCCAGTCAGTCAGCCCTACTCACCTCACGGGATTGTTGTTGGGAAAATAAGAAGAGGAAGGTGTATTGAATACACCTTGCTGCCTTGAGATATATATATATATATAAACAAAACAATATATATAAAACGATACAATTATAATAATTTCTATAAATAATAAAAATGAGATATAAATAAATAATAAAAATCATCTGAAGGCCAGCATGGAGAAGAAGCTATAGTAGAGTTTCTCACTCTTGACAATTTGAAGAGGTGTACATTTCAACTTCCAGAACTTCCAAGCCAGCTTGCTAAGGGTGAGAAACATTGGTACATAGTGTATAGAAAAATCAGTGAAAGAAATCAGATGCATATTTCTTGGTTATATCTTAATTTGATATGGCACATATTTGGATGCAAAACAGGAAAAGTGAATATCATATCTTGTTCTTCAGCAGATAAAGCCTTCATACTTAATATTAAGTAAATTCTGGACCTTACTTCTGAAACATGAATTTCACATTTTTAGTCATTTTAAAAGATAAAAGACTTGGGAGCAGTACATAGAGAAGGATTTTGGTATCTTAGTAGATCATAAACTGAATGCAAGCCAAAACTATGGCATCACTATTACAAATATACACATACATACTTAATGTCCAATCTTAAGCTATGCTAATAAAAGCAAACACTAGATCACTGGAAAAGGCAGTTATTATTCTACATTAGTCAGGCTGCTTTTGGGGTCCTGTCATGTGTTAGACATTATATCTTATGAATAATGTTGACAAAAAGAGAATATATGCAGAGATAGGTGATTGGGGTGATCAGGAAAAGAAATCCACTAAAGAACTTCTAACTCTAACTTACTGAACTTAGCAATGCTTATCACAGTCTTCAAATAACTGAAAAGGTACCATGAAGAAGCTGTTCCCCGATGCTTCCCATAACAAGACTGCAATCAACTTCCTCCCTAAGATGAAGTCAAGAGATTGACCAAGGAGCTTTTGTGCAGAATCCTCCTCCATCTCTTAGAACCATAGAAGGAAGCCTCACAAGTGAGCTAAAGCAAAATAACATAACTGCTTCACTTTGCTTTTAGAAAGATGGAGACAAAGCATTCTTTCAGTGAAGCAAGACATTGTGCCTTCAAAGTTTTGCATAAGCCTACTAAACATTGGGATAAACTTCTTAGCAGTAAAGAAGATGGTCATGAATGTAATGGAATTTCTTTTGGTTGAAATACAGAAGTTAGAAAAGCATCTCTTGTAGTTCCTACATTCCCAGTTGTACAAAGGGTTCGGCTGAATTCCCTCTAAGGCCATTCTGTGATATGTGTTATCAGTCTCTTAGATTAATGTGCTCCCAGGAGAATGTGTCAATATTGTATACAATATAGTACTATACTTCCAACATTCTGAAATATCTTAAGACCTCCTAGTAGGTTGACATTCTGATGATGAACATAGTGCGAGGAATTTTGGAATCAGTTTTTAGTACACAACTTTTTTCTGTCATAAGCACTACTTCATCTGTATTTAGTTCCTTAATGGCTACATTAAATTTATTCCTCATCCTCATAAGACATTGTCATAAGACTTTCCTGAAAATCAAAAGCTGTCCTTCCCAAGAGCATCTCTGCTCCAGCACAATAGTAGCAAGCTCACACCCATCACCCCTTCCTTTTTGTATTACTGCGGAGGAGTTGGTGGCAGGCAAATGCTGCTGGTCTTGGTACTAGCATGAATAGTATGGCACAAGGGCCCATTGTTTGGCCTCTGACATTGCCCTTCAGCATTGGGAGGTACTGAGCACTGCATTATCCTAAGTCTCTCTTTAAAAGATGTAGCTGGGCTATTACCATTCATATAATCCATCTGCCTCTTGCTAAGAATTGCTCCTGTCATTGTCCTTGCTCCCAACCAGAAAAACTATGTGCAACAAATTTGTGGGAAGCTGGAAACTCATCTCTAGTGAAAATTTTGATGATTACATGAAAGAATTGGGTGAGATTTATCTTGTTGATTTAAAAAATGTTGCAGATTATCTATTGTTGATTTCTTATCAGAGTTTTGCAATTAGATCATAAACATTTCACTTAATTCTCTTCAAAATAAATGTTAGAAAATGTTAGGATCTTTTACTTAGCTTTTATTATATTAGATGAATATGCTATTTGTTGTTACTTTCAAATCATTATTCATTATTCATGATGGAATAATGAAAAATTCATTTGAGTCCATTGGAGCTGGGTAACTAATCAATTTAAATAAATAATCCAAAATTTCCTGATAACCAGTTTTTACTGTAAATAAATTTATTTTTGCACAGAAATTGTAGGCATAACTCTTTCTATTCATTTGCAGAATTAGTCCATCAGTGAAGGCTTTTAACTGATGAAGTCAGATATCTCTGGAAAATAAATCTGGTTGTTTATTTTGTCCAAAGAACTATGTTTTGAGGAAGCTTAGTTGCATCAAATATGAAAGTTTGCTGTTTATGTGTTAAATATATATATTCAAAATTTTGTGGCTGACAAAAAGATGCTCCTAGACTGGAGTGAAATGCAGAACAGATTGCTTTACATTTGGTAGACCGGATGTTCCACCCAACACACACACACACACACACACACACAACACACACACATTAACTATTGTATTGTATTATATTGTTTCTGAGTATGAAGTAAAATAGGAAAGAAGAGAGAACTATGTGTATTACCATTTGTTTTTCAACAGAATGCTAATTTGGTTTGTTGTAAGATATACTTAAGAAGATGTGCTTCCAGATTATTTTTAACTCTATGAAAATACATTTTTGAAAAAAAAAATGGAAATTATGTGTGGTGAAGTTAACAGATCTGGGCTGCAAATATCCACATGGCTAATAAATGGCAGCTGAACATTAGAGTTTCCTATATCTCTTTGCTGCCATCAGATAGTCCTCTGGATTTGTATAGCCACCATGTGCTTTATTTCTACATCATCAAGAAGTACCTGTCATACCAAGCAATCATTCATCTTTGTAAATGATCATCAGACATCAAACATCAAAGAATGTGGATATCACACCTGGAGGTAATATGTGAAATGCAATAAGTTTCAGCCAGGTACACATGCATTGTATGCATACAGATGCACACATCTGGTGCAGAAGACTCATTAACTAAAATCAGATCTTGCATGTTGATGTAATGGTAGGTGAAAGTGACCTTATGAGATAGGAGGGATAGCTGTAGATTGCACAAACAGCATATGGAAGATGTCTCAGCCCACAAAAGGAGGGAGAGTATGGGAAATGTTTCAAAAGGGACCCTCCATAGTTTTCCGGAGAGTAAAAGTAAAGGAGAAGAGAAATACTTTCAGTATTGCAAGACTCTGTTAATGTGACAATAAAGCTACAGTTAGTACTCCTGGTTGCGCTTCCTCACAGAACTAAAATTTCATCTGGAAACTGACTATTCATATAGAGAAGATATCACAGAAAAGCAGTTCATCCTGCTTTGGCTTCCATTTTTTATTTATTTAGTTTTATTATTCATATGATGTTACTATTTTAGCTTTTCTCAACCAGGCACTCTATAGACTTATTGGAGCAAAATTCCCATTGTCCCCTGCCAGTTGTTCCTTACCATCACTGTGGAAATTCTATCCATAGGGAGGATATTGGGCTATGATTATGTGATTCACAGAAATGCATATTTGTCTTACTAGGAACAGAAATAAATGTTGTCATTTAAATATGAACCTGTGATGAGTGCAGGTACGTAATAATACTATGGATGTGGAGTTAGGGATATTAATACTAGTTTACTTTTATTTGAATAGTATCCTGGGATTAGGTTTGGGAAGTCCGGGGGTGGGGGGTGGGGGATGGGGCTTTTTTCTTTATAGCATTGTGATATACCTGTGATGTTTTTTTTTGATGAAAATAATAAAATTTATATTTGAAAAAATAATACTATGGTGACCTCCATCAACTATATTATTTCTTTTATTTCTGCTTTTCAGAGATAATTGATGTAGATAATTGCGTAATACACCCACACACACACATACTCTTTTTGTCAAATGAGTAATGAAGACTGTTTTCTTGCTGTTATAGGAGTGGGATTGGCGACTAGGAAACTTGGTAACTTGGCAAAACCTAAAACCATCATCAGCATGAAGGGTGATGAGGTCACAATCAGAACAGAAAGTGCCTTTAAAAATACACAGATCATATTTAAGTTGGGTCAAGAATTTCAAGAAACCACAGCTGATGGCAGGAAAACCAAGGTGAATAAGGTGTTTGGGTTTTTTTTTTTACATTTTATCTGAGGTATTTTGATGCTCTTAGAAATAGTGTAAGAGTTTCAGATCACAGAGGAAATTAATAATGGATCATTTAGATAACAGTTGATTACCGTCTACCATATTTCCTTAGAGTTAAGTCCTTATGAGGGAAATTCTCATAAAAGTGTTGGATATGTTTAAGATATATTTCAAAAGAAAAGGAAGAAAAAATCTTGTAATTGAAAGGTTTGTAACTTCCTTTTTACTACAATAGAGCTACTATATGTTGGCCTCAAAAATTCAGATGACTACAGGAGGGTTGTAAAGAGGTGGAGAAAACTGACTTTGCTGCCAACTAATGGATCCCTGGATTTTCCACCTTTGGTTAAGCAGACTTACATAAAACTATGGCTTCTATACAAATAGGACAGAATCAAGAAGGGCTCCAAGGATTATACAAACACAAATAATAAATCAAAGGAAACAAAGCAAACAAGGCCCAAACCATGTAAGAACTGAGCATAAATCATGTGGAAGAAAAAGCAGAAAAATAGGAAGAGGATCCATCAAGAGGAAAATATACTAGAATATATATTGAGGGTCATTTGTTTGTGATTCCATAGCAGAAAAATAATTGGCATCTTATTTCTAATAAAACTGTAGCCATTTAATATACAGTAGCAAAGCTCAGGATTGCAAGTGACTGCTTATGATGGAACAACACACGCATACGATTCAGAAATAGCAAAATGGATATAGGAAACAGCTTGACTGGTGACTTCATGGATTCATCTATATTGTACAAAAGTAGTTTGTCCTGAATTTTTTCCAGGGTGCATTTTGACTTCTTGGCTGAGTCTCTTGCCCTGCTGTCTCTTGGTAGCCCATCACTCAAGTTCTACTTAGCTTTTTCAAGATCAGCCACCATTGTCAGCTAAGTACTGCTATCCATTGTGACAAGCAGGATATATGTGTCTCTTTTTTCTCTCTCAGCTGATTATTCCTAAGTGTTTGATGATGATGATGATGAAGAAGATAGATGATAGATAGATAGATAGATAGATAGATAGATAGATAGATAGATAGATAGATAGATAGATAGATAGATAGATAGATCTTTGCACATGGGAATGGTTTAATAGTACTTCACATTTTTATTGTACCCAATCTGTGTAAAAATGATAATTTTTAGAATTAATATTTGGATCTACAGACTGTTGTAACCTTAGAAAAAGGAGCACTGGTTCAAGTGCAGAAATGGAATGGCAAAGAATCGACAATAAGGAGGAAACTAATTGATGGGAGAATGGTGGTGGTAAGTAGCTCTTCTTAATCAAGAAAACTACGGGATGTTCACATGTTTAATTTATTTATGGCAATCTTAGGAACTTCTGAATGGCAAGGGATATATTTTGATCACAACTGTATACATGAAAACAGTACACATCAAAAATCTGTTGAAAACATATTTTTAAAATTAAGGAATAAAAATGTGTGGCTTAACAGGAAGTGCATTTTTATTTGCTCAGAGAATAATTTATGAATGGATGGATTTGAATATATTCTTCCATAGTTGTCCAATTTAAGGCAGATTTTAACTTTGGGGTGATGTTCATCAGTTAAAACATACGTATGAGCCAATTTGATTAAAATCAAGACTAGTTTCAAAGGGCCCAAATGAGTAAGGATATTTTCAGCTTTTTATATTAGGTAGACATAGCAAAAGAAGAAGAAAATTATATAATAAAATTGTGCATGTGGAGTGGTTAGGGAGATATTTTTCTCAAAGTGTCAGATATAAATACAGTGAAGCTGAATAATAAGAAGGTTAAATCAGATTAAAGGAAGCTAACTAGAATTTGGTACACCATGATTTAGCAATGGTCAATAACTGGAATGGTTGTAAAAGCGGAATAAGCGGAATAAGCAAATGAAAGAAAGATTGTTTGTAGTTATTACTCTTGATAGTTATATAATACTTACAAAAACAGTACGTTCCTTTGCCTTATCTCCTAATAAATGTAGTTCAGGAGAACATTGTGTTCTTATCCTGCTTTTTTGGCTTTCCTGCTGTAGACAGGATTGGTTCATTAGGCTCTTTTTACGTTGTTACTGTAAATTTTTACAGCCATCATTCAGAAACTGTGTTCCACCCTCTTCTAAAGCTAAATTTAAGACTGCTTCACTTATTATAGATTAAAATTATAGATACATGTGCAAATTGTAGGGAGAATCAGTTTCACATCATGATCATTAGCATTCAGAGAAAGTTCCAGGCATACAGTATGCTGACTTATTTGTTCTTTATTAAATCTTGTGTTCCTTAGAATTAAACAAAAGCATCTTGGATTTTGGTCATTGACTTTTTATAGGCAGCAGTACCATAAGAGATACTGTACAAGAAGGCTGGAAAAGAAACCAAAATCAAAACCAATATAAACTTGCTAGCTACAATATTTAAGATAAGCTTTTATTATTCATTTTTAATTAAAAAAAATTAAAAATATGAATTCCCATCTTACATTTGTATAAATATATTGTATAATAGTGTGGAGGCTAATCGTGTGATTATAACTTGCTTTATATCTCAAATTATGTTTCTCTTTTTAGGAATGCATCATGAAAGGAGCCCTGTGTACAAGAGTTTATGAAAAAATGTGACAAAACTCGAAGTTTATACCCGATGAGACTAGTTCTTCAATCCACATCATTTCCTTGAGTGGCTGAGGAATTGCCATTTCTTTTCACCTTTTCCCTTTGTGCCTTTTACAGGAGAGCAACTAAGCTATAAGTATTCATTTTAAAAAATTAAGAAAGTAGATCACATTTGAGACTAAACACATGCTTACCATTGTATAAATGTGTAATTTTGGTGAGATTAAATGGTTGCATTCAGCCTTCCTGAACATCCCGTTAATGAGTTGTTCTTATTCCGTAGTGATGCACTGTTGCACTAGTGAATCTATAGACATTTTACATAGAAAGAAGCATATTTATATTTTCTTTAAATGGCACGTTATATAGTCCAGGTGTGCTAATCTGGGGTCCTTGACAATATAAAATAAAATATTCACTATCTCTTAATGAAAGAGTTTGTTTATTTTTCCCTAAAGCTGTCCTGTGAACCTGAGATCTCACGTTAGACTAAAGTAGTTCTCAGCTTACTTCAAAATCATTTGAAAGTGTCATCCTTACTATATACATCAGATAGGAAACACAGCCAGATAACCTAATTCTGCTTTATTATAAAGCTACATTAATAGGACCTTGCAAGTCTCTTCCCTCCCACTCCCCTTTACAGCCCAATAATATTGGGACGATCTCTTTTGAGCTTCTTGCTTCACCCACTATGCAGCTGTGGGCTATGCTCCCCTTGTCTGACAATTGTCTAGGCAGCATCTCTTCACCAGGTCTCCCAAGGTCATTCCCACATACCTATTACAAAAAGCAGATCACACTTTTGGGGTTACTTCAGCTTCACAGCAGAAGGGGAAGTACATGTCAGCATGAAAAAAAATGAAAGTCTTCACACTTTTTGGTCTCTGGTCCTACCTACCAATTCTTCCAACTTCATTCAACATTGGCAGGTAGATTTGGGTGGGGTGGGTGGGTTGGGTAGATGTGTTAAAAAATCATGGCAGCTATGATCATGGACAATATTTTTGATCCCTGATTCCTCTGTCTCAAATCAATTTATTCTTCTTTAGCTTGGTACCTTTTTGGTGTGTTGGAATAAAGTTCACAGATTTCAACTTGCGATACCTCTAATGCATCTGGAAGTGAGCAGATTAAGTAAGGTTTTAAGGAATATAACATTCAATGATAAAAAGTTTTCGTACACCTAATCAGAAACAATGTTTTTCCTATCAGAATTCATCCTATACATGACGAGATGTTTAGTTCTGCTGCTCATAGCCTTAAAAAGTTTTACTTCATTTTGTTTGTTCATACCTAAATTACTGACCTAGTATGCTTTATTAAGAGAGAGAGAGAAAAAAACGCAACTGCTCAGCTCTGCAACAGATCTGCCTGGCACTTTCTCTATAGAAAAATAACCATTAGCAGCTGTGTCATGGGAATTAAGAGTTTTTCCAGAACAGGAAAAGTGCAACTGTGCTGATAGCACAGAAAATAAATAAATAAATAGATGAGGTAGATGGTACATCCTATTGATGAATAGGCAGCATGCAATCAAATTCTAAGCCTTTGTCTTAGCAGGGACTCAGGTGGGTGGAGAGGCCCTGAAACTGCTCCAATATTTCTAAAAATGATCAGACCGCACCCTGTGCTTCAATTTAATATAATTTATTTAGGCATGCCAGACATAACTGAATATACCCCTATGATACAATTCCAGCCACTTGTCCTTTCACCATTTCTTTTCTCCATCCAATTCAGCTAATAACCTGAATGGATCAAATTTTGTTTATGATTGTCTCGTAACACTGTCCCTTTTCACAGATAAGTGTCAGAGTATTATAATAAAACCCAGGCAATGTTCTCATACTCTGCTAAGTAGGAATTATGCACCCTTATAGTGCTATTAAAAATAAGATAAGAATACTGTAATGATTAATAATTAGAAGTGAGTATTACAATCATATTATATTGAAGGCAGCAAATATAAGGAAAACAAGTATAGAAATGTTTCCTCAAGTTAGTTAGTTTGTCTAGCCAATATTACTTATTTTAACCGTTAACAGATTACTAAGATCAAAACTGGAAATATTTTACATTACTTGCTATTTGGTTACTTATACTAGAGAAGTTACAGTTCCAGATCTCATACCATGTTTGGACATCAGATTTACTTAGAAACTGCAATTAGCTACGTTTATACATTATGCTAAACCATAGTATAAATGTGGTGCACATATAATACTAAGCAAAATCATGGCTTAATAAGGTTTAGCATGGTCATTCTGAACCCTGATGCCCTCCAAATGTGTTCACAAGATTTCCTGGAAATCTGCTTATCTAGAAGATGCTAGGATGGAGAATGCTGGCTTAGCAGAGCATGAAAACAAGGCCTGGGCTTTATTATAATATTCTGATAGTTGTGTGTGAAAGGGGACAATGTTATGAGACCTTCATAAGCAGAAGTTGATTCATTCAGAATCTCATTAAAGACTAAATATCTACTGTGGTCTTCTTGTAGTCACAGTTGTTGATGTTTTTGTTCTGATTCTCAGTTCCATAGGAAAGTATGTAGGACATTTTTTTTTAATTGATTGTATGATTTTAATCATGATTAATTTAGACTTAGTGGATTTGAATGAGCTATCAGTATAGTGCCCTGTAAATATTGAAATAATATCAAACAACTGCAGTGAGAGACACCATTTTGCTGATGTGCTGCTTGTGTCTGGCTAGACATGCTGAAATACAAAACTCAAAACAGATAGCCCTTAGTCTAATAGATTGGTTTGTTCACATGCTTTTGTTCTCTTGGGTGGCACAGTACAATTGCAACTTTAGCATTGGTGAAATTCTTCATGAATTTATTTGACATAAATCTGACAGTAAAGTTGATTGGCTATTACAACTACACTTATATATTCTATTACCCCATAAGTGATCTGTTGGCATTTTGATAGTTTAATATATTCTGCACGCCTAGACACTGTTATGTCATGATGCATGTAAGACAACAGTGACTTCGCACAAAAAATAAACCTGGCCAGTCGGAGATATGAATAAAAGTGTGTAGACTCTACAGTGAGTTATGTCTACTTTCACAATTACACTCAGATCCACAACTGATACCTTCTAATTGGGTTTTCATTTGACAAAGTGGTTAAAATTACAGCATTTAGATATCCTTAACAACTCATGGTATTAATCCCCATGTTTATCAAGAAGGAAATGGCGTATCTTGCTACTTAAGAAGCCCTGCACTGGGCAATAGGCCATTGTACCTCAGATGGAAAAATAATTTCCTGAAAATAATAGTAACAAAATTTAGATTAAAGTTCAAAACATCATTAGAAAATAAGGCAGTACTAAAAACTTTGCACAACATAGCTTGTATCACTAAATTGCACTAGGCTTTGGATTATATCAACCTTTCAACATACTTTCCCATATGTTTTTTTTTTCTGGTAACAATATAAAACATTTATTTAAGGAAATGAAAAGCTCAGGGGACTTTGAGCAGAATAGCCAAGCTGCATTTGTTAGATGAAGAATCTGATTCAGGGCCAAGCAATTTGACCCTAAAAGTTGTTTCCATATGTGGACAAATATCATGCAGACTACTTTGAGTTAGTTTTTATTTTCTTTAAAAGGGAAAAAGAGAAATACAGATTCATTTGTCAGCAGCTGACAATATGTGGATGCTGTCTTTTAGTTTTCATTTTAAAAAATATGTCAGAAGTAAGGAAAATTCACAAAGGTGATCAAAACTTAAGCAATCATTTTCAGTGTAAACAATATTTTCATGGTTTAAATATTTTAAGAAAAATGTTGGTTTATCTTGAGAATAGTCATGATGCAAATCACCATTTTAATTCAAATAATCATGACTAAAATCACTATATGAGTTTGAATAATCATGATTTAAATCACCAATTCAGTCCAAATCATTCCTGCTATATTTTACATAAAGCAAATACAACATTACAAAGCTAAAAACGTTAATGACCTTGCCAATGGAGATGGGAGCTCTGTGATCCTCAAACTGTTGTTGAACCACAGCTATCAAGAGCCAGTAAAATATGACCTTTAAAGGAGGATGCTGGGAAATGTAGTTCACCAACATCTGAAAGGTCACAGAACTCCCTATACTTATTCCTAGCATCTGGTTTTGTTCCACACTAGAATATTATACCTTTCCCCAGCATCTCCATCATTTAAAAGTAACTGAATGAAATGAAATATAACAACTGGTCCTCTTCAAATCTGCTATTGAGTGTGACAATGTGATCTTCTACTATCGTATTATTATTATTAATAATAATAATCTGGGAATCTTCCAGATGCATGAACTTCATCTTCCTGAATACTTGAAGACGGCTAATATAGAGATTTCTAGGCAATGAAACCTACACATCTGAATATTATCCAGGCTGCATTGAATTGGAAAGTGTAATACGCAGCTTGGGACCAAATCTGACATGTTCCACCCCATTTGTTTTTACAGTGGACAGTATACAGAGATGATAGTGAACATTCCACCTTTCACTTATGCTTTTTGAGCTCTTTTATTATAGGCAAGCTACCCTTGCTTGGAGGAATATGGCCAACTTCTGGTTTTTAAGGTGAAAGTTGAATTTGCTGTGCAGGAAATTAGAGTCAAAGCTCTATATTTTTCACATTTTTGTTAAGCATCTGGGGAAAGGGTCACACATAAACAAGAGTTAAGATTGAGAAATAACATGGTCTGAGAATGCCTACTGAGATCCAGAGTCTGGTAACAACTGAAGAACTGAATAGCTTGTATGGCTTACAACAGATAATTAAAGCTAGGAATTAAATTAGAAATTGTATAAAACTCTTATTGAATAAGCAGTGCAATAAACATGGTTTTAAAAAAAATGAAGATCCCAGAAAGGATTAGTTTGTCAGAGCTCAGATTTTCATAAGATAATAAAGTCCTTTCCCCACTTCTACTTTGTACAAATTTTGTTGTGGCCACATCTCTTTTCTGTCATGTCCACATGCAGGAAAGTGTCATTTTTTGTTAAGCAACTAATACAAACCTAAATCTTCCTTAGTTTTATGGCGTTTAAAGCAGTGTTTTCCCCCCACAAATCAAAAATACAGTCCAATACAGCCCTGACTTACAACCACAAAATTGAGCCCAAAATTTCTGTTGCTAAGCGAGACAAGTGAATTTTGCCCATTTTATAATCTTTCTTGCCACTGATGGTAAGTGAATCACTGCAGTTGTTAAATTAATAACATGGTTATTAAGTGAACCTAGCTTCCTCACTGACTTGTCAGAAGGCCCCAAAAGGTGATCACATGATCCCTGTAACCGTCATAAATATGAGTCAGTTGCCAAGCATCTGAATTTTGATCACATGACTACGGGGATGCTGCAATGGTTGTAAGTGTGAAAAACGGTCATAAGTCACTTTTTTCAGTGCAGCTGTAACTTCAAATGGTCACTAAATGAGCTATTGTAAGTTGAGGGCTACCTGCAGTAGCCACAAGCCACAAAATCAGAGACAAAATCAGATGATTAAGAATGAGCTGGAACAGAGAAGGGCTTATTGGCTATTTGAAATGATAAGAACATGTTCCCTCCCTTTCTTGTTCAGCTTCATCTGCTGTTGCTTCCCAGATATCTGAATAGTACACACTTTGCCGGTGGTCTAACAGACCTGCACAAAGGACTACCTGTATCCAAGGAGTTTGTTTGTTTATATATCATATTTAGAGACTACCCTTCCTCCTAACAGATTTGTTATTGCCAATATTATTTTCATTGCTATTCATAGCACTATTAGTTAAAGTAGTATTTATTAAATTATTTTCGTATAATAAATGTTTGAGGGTTGATGAACAATCTGAAACTTCATCAAGGGGTGGATGAGTGGAAGAATTTGGAAACCTCTGCCACTGAGGCACCATTAACTCTTTTGAAAAAGAAAACTGGTAGGAAGACTTGAACTATGGTTGTCAAAATGATAATAAACTCCATATAAATAGCACAAGGCATCCCACCTCATTGTACAAAAATAAAGTTCTGCTAATAATACTTGATTTATCTTCAGCCATACAAAGCCCTTACACAGCTTTTTAGACCTCCTTCAGATCTCATTAATCATGATCTCACATGACCAAAGAGGCTCAGGGCTGCTCGTTGACATGACTGACTGGAGTATAAAGGCAAGAGAGAGTTTTCAGAGGGTTGAGATAATAATTGAATGTTTGAATTCCTAACATATCTGAATGTCAGCATGATTTCTCTCAACTCCCTCTTCAGAGATATTCTAGGGCATTATCAACCATGACTCCCCCACAAACCACAGGAAGAAGAAGAAGAAAAGGAAGCCGCTGAGATGATCTTTTGTAAGCAACATGAGTTTACATTTTCTAGTGGATGCAAGATCAGTGGTGTGAATAACTGTAAGACTCAGTGAACCAATGTTTTAGTTTTCTGTTTTTTGCTATTATCAACCATCTTTATTTTAATCTTAAGAAGCTATTCCTAGTGTAAAAGAATACCCCTTTAAAATGAAGATCATATAAATTGGACTGGATATTATTAAATATTATTAGTGCAGCCAAAGAAACATAGGAGTTTGGGGACACAACCCGCCTGGATTTCAGTTATAAATAGTCTCAGATAAAATAGCCCACATTAAAGGAATGGGTGCATTATGCTCTAAAAATATCAAGGTACCAAGTTGTCTACCTCTGCAGTACTACGTAAAATATTTGTAATATCAATTTGGAGGATAATGACTAGAGCAAAACATTATTAAAAATAACTTTTCAAAAGGAAAACTCAGCAATTATCATGCAGGGAAGGAATCAACATTCAGAAAAACTTTCAAGCTTCGACTTGAAAGTGGCCTATTAAGCATTAAGGAGATCTAAAGACATATGATTTAACACGAATTGTTGTAAGCATCCTGAATGATATTTGAAGGACATAACAATACACAGCAACAACAACAAAGCAACAATACAACCATACAAATTAATGTATCTAAGTAATAATAAAGATGTAGATACATATAAATAACTGAAATGATAAAATACATCTTATCAAGTTTGGGCAAGAAAAAGAAGTTTGGAGAGATGAAAAGCATGGAAGATACAGTGCAAAAGACACGACAAAACTCTTGGTGTTACTAGAGGTTTATTCATGGTAGGTCTCTCATAAGGAAGGGTGAAATGTGGGGTCCTTGGTGCTCTCGGAGTTTGGTTGTTTTTTCACATCATCAATGCTGGAATAGCCCAATCAAGGAAATACAAACTCAGACAAACAATAAAACAAACAGTAAACAATAGCTTACTCAAGGATCCACCAAGAATACTCCCACCAACACTGCCAGGGCAAGTAACTTGTATAAAAACAATACCTAACAGGGTTACCATGTGATAAGATGGGTGGCCAATAAATTTAATAAATAAAATTCAGACCATAAATATTTTGGTAGGATTTATGGATGAAATTATAATGGAAAATCACATGGTGCTTTATTGTTATGTATGATAAGAGCAGCATGACTTCCATATGTTCAGCATTTGGAAAGATCTTACAATACCCACAATAGATGTATGGTTAATAAAAGTGACAGAACTGACAATGAGGGCTGAGGTAACAGTCCTTTTGAGAGAAAATTCATCTGTAGTTGGAAGCCTTTTGTGGACTTTTTGCAGAAGATGGAAAAAAATTGAATTTTGACATATGGATTTGTCAAAAATTTTAAAGTAATGTTTTTTCTTTCCCCTCTTCTTTTCTGGGAAAAATGGACATTTTATTATAGTCTTAAACCAAGAGTCAAATGTAAGTGTGCTTTATAACATTGGAAGAAGACGTTAGAAAACATTCTTTGTATATATTTTTGTTTTCCTTTCTTTTTCTTTAAAGGCTAGTTTGTGTTCATTTAAAAAAAAGGAAAAAAAAGAAAAAGAGCTTCATATGACAAAATACATTAAAGTTTGGGGGAAGGTTCCTATGTTGGAATAATTATCCAAGCAAATGACTTCCTGAATTTGAAGATCTATTTCACATTATTTAAAAGCTGACAGACTCCTTCACTGAAAACTATTAAGCAGAATCCGCACAGTCACTTATAGGCAGTCTTTAAACAGGATCTACTACTTTCTCCCTAAGAATCCTAAGATCCCCAGTAGGAGCTGGAAACAAAATACTGTAAATGGCTTAGTAAAGTGTCCAACATGATCACATTTGGGTATGATGCTGGTGAGTGAGCATGAGATGTACCTGTTCACATTTTCTGCTTTGATTGATATAGCTGCTCGTGTCTGCCCTTTCTATCCTCTGCCTCCAACCACTTTTCATGGCTATAAAGAGCTGCTATTATTTAATTTAAGGTTTAGTTTTAGAAGGCATGCACTGCCAGCAGCAAAGAAAGAGATCACAAACTATGGTGATGTGAAAATATTTTTTTATCAAAATAATTTTATTCTGAAACCTTCCCATTAACATGGGAAGTTAGTCTTGGCAAATGACCTAGACTAGAAACTATGTTGCAAATGAAAGTAAATACATTGTTACAAAGGATTGCTAAATTGCATTTCTGCTAAATAATTAACAGCCAAACCAAAACTGATTAAATCAAAGAAAATAACAAACGAAAATCCTTTATACAAATATCCTTGGGCCCACAATTGAGTCATCCAGACTTAATCCACACATCAAAGAAGATCTGCGAACACAAGTTAATTAAAACATTTGCCCCACTAGAGTTACGTATTCACCAAATTATAAAATCACATAAGGTACATATACACTCACCTTACATCCCTACAAAGACTATCTTCCTTATACATAACTCTGCTCTCTGTACCCCCATTTGTAGCTATCTTTGAGAGCAGATTCCTTGCTCTCGAAAATAAACTACATCCTTTCCACACAGCATGTTTGGCATCTTTCTTGTGAAACCCCAGCTCAGTTCAGGAGCCCAAATTCTCTTGACAATAAAATTAATACATCAAGTGGAATGTTTAGTCCTAATGTAACCAGCCACAGCCATATTTCTAGCCAGGGAAGTTGAAATGGAGGTAGCTAGAGAGTGCAAGTGGAAGCAGATATGTTTCTCACCAAACCACAGTATGATATAGCAAAGCACTCAGTCATTTGAGGTTATCTTTTATTCTGTGAGCAGCCCGATTCATTATTTGAATTGTACTGGAGATTCTGACATCATTACTAGCAGTTTTTCCCCTAGGTTATCTACTAAATGTACTTTCTACTTTCTTCTCCTATGTAGATCTACTTTCCAGAAGAGGCATCTCTCTCCATCTTGACATGCCATTAGAAAATGGTACAGGAGGAGGAGTACTATTGTGCTATTAAAAAACTTGAAGTAGTGTTATAATTTGGCTAACATTAAAGAGAATAATAAAGAGAAATGGGATTGTTGATTCATTAAAGGTCGTTTACTTTTTGCTGTTATCTATTCAATAATAAGGCAAAACTCTTCTTTTGTTTCTTTGCATCTGAATGATGTAATATGAACAAGAATAAATTAAAAATTAAAAAGCCTCAATTAGCATATGTTTCGATTAATTTCCTAGCCTATAAAAAATATCCATCTAATACAGTATACCCAGGGCTTTTTTTGTCATAGAACGCACGGAACAGAGTTCCGGCACCTTTTTTCAATGGATTTTCTTTTCCTATTGTTTCCCTTCCTATCCTTGTTTGTTTTGAAAATGCCCCACTGGCGGTACGGTACGAACGAGGTCCCCTCTGGCGCTGTCTGCCTCCTCTAGGAGGAGCCATGAGGTGCTGGAACACCACAGCCAGAGCATGGCTTGATTGGTTGGGTCAGACCATGTGGTGTGGAAGCCAGTGGTGGCGGTGGGAAACACATAAACATGGAGGCCATCTTTCACAAGAGGGTAAGTGAGCCTTTTGCCTTCCCTTACAGAAGGTGGTGTGTGTGTGAGGTTAAAAAGAGGTGAAGCAAGAGGAAAGAAAGGCGGCTGGCGCGGAAGCTTGTCTGGCAGCAAAACTTTGCTGTTTCAGTTCCTTGGGTAGTTCCTTGGCTGGGATGTCTACGAAAATCTCTTTTTAGTCTTTTATACTTTATATTCAAACTGCAGAGGGGAAGAATAAGAATAAAGCCAATGTCTTGTGATTTGGAGGTATTATTATTAATAATAATATATATTAATTATGTATTGATCAGATGTAAAGGTAGACCTACACTGGGTTTAACTTAAAGGTAAATTAAAAGTAATCTGTTCACTGACAAAGTTTTAACTTTAATTTGTTTCAAGTCAATATCCATATTAAACTCCAAATGTAATTTTTTCCACCTTGTTTGACAACTTCTTAAAAATAATTCAATCTTTTACAAGCAACCAAATTTTGTTTTATTGGGCCGATTTCATTCCACATAGAAACCTGACATTTCCACTCATTAAACTAAATGGGTATGCCAGTGGTAAATGTCCCAAAAGATTAATAAAATGCCTTCTTGTAATTTAAAGCCATACAGTGCATGGTAACATTAATAGTATTAACTTACCTTGAACACAATCCTAGTCTTTTAGATACACTAAAAATTGAAGGGTTTTTTTTTTCAACTACAAAGGTAAACCTTGTAGGGTAGGCAAGGCGGGTTGTATGACGTGTGTGAGTTCCGGCACCTTTTTTTTTTTTTACAAAAAAAGCAGAGTATACCTAGTTTGTGGACATACAAAGACTCATAATAGGAAAATAAGAAACTAATTACTATTGAAATTGGTGTTGTAGTGTCATTATAGTGTTTGCTCTGTCTCCACTTCCTATAGTGAGAAAGCTGTTGGAAACAGCAACTGCTCTTAAGCAAGATTTTCTAATATATAAAAACCTCATGTCTCCTAATTGTACATGTTATCATTAAAAAATGTTATCTGTTTTTCAGTCCTTTGGGTTTCATACCCTAAGGCCATACTCCTGCTTTACTTTTACATATCTAATCAGAGAACTTACATGAAAGCAGCACATCTAGACATAGTAAAAGCTAATTTAAATATTATATTTTCTACTATGAAGCCTGTTTTCAAAAAACATGTGACAGAATCCTACATTCTGTACATGATGTTGGAAAGCCCGGACTAAACTATACTGATTAAAATCATGTGTTAATTTGTCTGTCTCTCCTTCTACCCACCATGCAATCTGCTAAAAATAATGTCACAGTGGTACATGCAAAGTTCCAATTAGTTTATTTAATTCATCTTATTCCTTAATAGAGTAGATGATCAACTCTGAACTGGAAGATCATTAGACAACTGACTCTCAGGGCTCACCTTTATTTTGCAACTCATTTTCAGTAAAAAAAAACATGAGGAAAATTCCCTCCTGAGACTCATACAAGTTCAGTCATATATTACAGAAGGTCACCTTTTCCTCATTTTGTTTCAAATGACAGAAATCCAATGGAGGTCTATCTGTCATCTCAAAAGTCTCTCTTGACTTTGGTCAGCTTAGCTCTTCACCAAGCTCATTTAGGTATTTTATAGCTTTCAGCAATTTCTTTTCAGCTCACACATAACGTAACATTTTCCTGGAGATTCTCAGTACTTCTACTATCTGCTATGTGGGAGCCATTCCTTGCTAATTGTTTTCATTTCTAAGGCCTCCTTCACTATACATTTTTCTTTATTCTCTATTCAAAAGTTTTTATTATGCATTTTATAAGCTAGAGTGGAAATACAAATATGAAAATCATAATGCTAATGAGAAATGAATATTTGTACAGCAATTAAAAAACCAAGAGCAAAAGCTCAACTTTTTGCACAAACTTGTCTGAGTAGTTTCGCTTGACAGAAAGTAATAAAAAGTGGTTTAACATTCCTGAGGCCAAAGACCACACAGCTAAATTCAGTCATGTCCAGTCCTTTGTTTGCTTTTGCCTAATGGATAGATTCTTGCTAAACTAAAGCTATAAGCTTCTAACCTACTAGATATATCCAGAGAGATTCTAAGCTGAATTACCCTGAACTTCTTCCTCCCTACCCCACCCAGCTCAGGATTGTGCAGTTTCTTAATCTGGGTCTCTTTCTGGGAAAAGTCTGTGTTGCCAAAACTATCCCTCCCTCCATTTCTCCAGGTGCACATTGCATTACAGCCAAGCTTCTTGGATAGAAGCAAAATGTTTTGTTATTCTTTCTCAAAGAAAAAGACACAGTCCAGTTGCCTTTTGAAAAAGCATCTTTGAGACCACCTCTAGGATGTTTCTTCAAATTCCCAGTCTTGTTTTTAACCCTGGAATTTCCAGGCTGCCTTATGTCTTAGTACTAACCAGGTATAACTGGACTGGCCCTAAGGTGGACACTTCCTTATGAGAATACCCCCCCCCCCCAAAAAGTAAACAGCCTGCTTTGGAGCTGGCACTGGATATGCGGATGAGCCTGTGACCGGCAGATTCTTTTCTCCTGATAGTTGATGAAATGCTGAACAGGGAGGAAAGCAAATTGAGGACTCAACAAATTGCTTTGCCCAGTGCATGCTGAACATACAAAACCAGGACTGCAGCATTTGGCAGTGACTCAGAACAGAGACTGGATAAGGATCGGTAGTGCAGGAAGCAAATTTCATGTCAGTATAATTATTGCTGACTCAAATGGCTATCAGATGGATAGCCCTGTTACTGAGCAGGGAAAAGGTCCAAGACTAAAGTTATACTTTGTAGGCTGGTCATGTAAGACAGGATCATCTGGCCTGCAATGGTATGTTCAGAGCTACTATATAGGATATAGTATGTCCTATTTGGCAAAATTGCATTGGTAAAACAACATCACAGTGTAATGCCATGAGCAGATTTCCTCTACTAGCAGCATGGTGAACTTCTCTCCTCCCCTGGAGCTGGAAAACTAATCTAACTACATATACTTACATCCTATTATTAGTTTTTATTATTAGTTACTGGTTCCATGAAACAAAACATTTTATCATTCTATTTAGCTGCAGAAACAATAATTATGCTTTATGTTTGGGCATTAATTATGCTTTATGTTTGGGCATTAATCTTTCAATTAAAAATGTATTTCTAATGAACTAAGAAAAAATACATTGTATCACATGGTTGTGCTATTATTTAATGAATAGTAATATTCAGGACATCAAACCATAAAATAGAGTCATATCAAACCATAAAATAGAGTCATATCAAAATCCTGGCAATCTTAATATAGTGGAGGACAATGCGCAACTTTCCAGATGCAACTGGACTACAATTCTCTCAATATTAGCAATTTTCTCTGAGTTTCTGTCATTGGAATTTACAAAATCTTCACTTTAATTGACTCATGCTCTAAGTACACATCGCTCCAATGACAATAATGTAGTTTTGGATGAAGTACAGATGTGCCATTTTCATACAATTTAAAAGGACGATGCTAATTTGTATTACTTTAAATGGCATGTGTTTCCTTTAATTAAACCTGACTGAATGTGCCACTCAAACCTGGCACTTTTATGATGGATCATCATCATATAACAATTTCTCTGCTCACAAATCTCTGGAGATTTTAAATAAATAATATCTGCATTCTGTATCCAAGAAAATAAGTATAATCTTCCTCTTATCACTATGGAGAATCGAGTTTCCACTTTTATCATGGTCAAAACATCATTATGCCCTGATAAGGTGCAAGTTAGAAAAAGTCCTAAGATAGGGATCTATTTGTGTAGACCCCTTTGACTGCACATGATTGAAGGAGATAGAGAATTTTCCATGGATAGAAATCTTCCATTGAGAGATTCATTGAGATCAGGGACACAGTTAATGCTATGGGTGAATAGCTCGTATCTACCTTGTGGTATTATGTTAGTAAGAAAGGACCTTAAAAAATCTCAGCTCTGCTCTGGAATTTTCAGTTGCTAACGTATCTGTCAGATACATCACTACAGATAACTCTCAAATTGTAGAGCATTCCATTGCATTTGATTGGATCAAATCATGTCAGAAATTGAGTGAGAAATTTGGCACTAGAGTATTACTACATGCCTTACTGACATCGGTACCATTTTGGTTTTTTAGTTTTTCCAATTCATTTGTTTGGAAATCATTAATTTAAACTCGCCCTGAAAAACTACAATAGGGAATAATTAGCTTAATAAGCTTTCACTTTCAAACACCTTGAAGAAGCATTCGTATTGCTTACCTCTGTCTGGGCCAAATATTTAAAAAGTTACAAAAATCTCCAATGTTCTGCTGTTATTCAAGGGAATCCATGCCCTGAATACCACATATCTCTGAAATATCTCCTGGCTCAAGAATTTGGGGAACATGGAACAGAATGTTAAGTAATCCATAAACTTCTGCACAGTAGTGAGAGGTCAGCACAAGGAAGAATTTGTGAAAGTAATTAAAAGCTGAAACAGCAAAAAAGAGATGCTGAAAGCAGGAAAAAGCATAAGAGAACTAGGTGGGTAGACGTTTGGAAACTTTACAAATAGCAAACCTACATTTTCAAAGGCAGCACATGTTTAGGAATTCAATTTCTATTACAGTTCAGAAAGAAATACTAGTGGCTTTCATTCATCATTCATTTAAATCTGCACTGCTTGAAAAAGCATGCATAAGTGCATGTGCAAGTGGGCAGAACAAGCTCTCTTTCATATTTCTTAAATTGACTTTATAATCGTTGAATTTGCATTTAAGTAAACCAGAAACTATGCTTTCTAACTGGCTCAAAAGAATGGAGGTTTTGTCAGCTGATAGGCAATTGATTGATCAAGAAGGCAAGAACAAACAGAACTACGCCTATATATAACTCTGCCCTATTTATTTTACTTTGCTTGCCCAATTGAATTTCAGTCATTTATGAAAAACCCACTAACCTCCCTTCCCATCAATTCTTAGCTCCTGTCAGCTCACAGAAGTAAAATGGTGGTACCATAATGCCTCAGCTTAATTGTGTCTTTCTCTTTCAAAAAAATAATAATAATCTGATAACTTTGGTGAAAGAAATGAACTGGGCAGTATTGTCTGGAGAGGATTACTATCACAGGCTTTGCGGATTAAGCATAGAGATAAAACTTTCCATGCCTTACCTGAAACTTCAAAGAAAGGTCAGAAACTGCCTAGTAACTTTTATGGCTACTACGTTCAGATGTTTTCAGATCTGTAAAAAGTGTAAGATCTCCAATACTGTAGATTTGGACTAGTTACAGCAAAACACATCTGTGATATACATCTCTCTTGAAGCAGTAGAGACCAAACAGCCTGCTAGGATTCAGCCTGAGCCTGATCCTCCCCTTCCAGACCACAACAGGCTCCAGACACTGAGAGAAGGCATTGCTTGGGTGACCAGAGGTTGAAATATGCAGTTGGGAATCATCAGTACTCTGATAATACCTAGCTCCATGTTGCCAGATGACCTGTCTCAGCAGCTTTGTTAGAGATTAAACAGGAGAAGGAGTGAGTCAAACCTACAGCACCCCACAGAGCATGGGCCTTAGATTAAACCTCTCTCCCTATCAACTGCAATCTAATGGAAAGGAAGGCTCCTACAATACTGCCTACCACTTTCCTCATGCTCCTCCAGAAGGATAGTGTGATAATTAAAGTTTAACATTAAAGATTACAAAAAACATGTTTGTCCTTGTATCACCAATTATTTCTGGCGGGGTTTTGCTTCTCTGAAAAACAGATCTTACAGAGCTCTCAAGGGCTAAGTGTTATGCTTTGCCAGGAAGAAGTCATGCACCTCTGTAATACATATAGAGAGAGTGACACTATATACACATATACGTATACGTATGCATATGCATATAGATGTATATGTATATGTGTACACACACACACACTAACATATATTCCTGCCATATAAGACATCTGCATTTGTCAGCTATCCGATAGGGAGGGAGGGAGGGAGGGAGGGAGGAAGGAAGGAAGGAAGGAAGGAAGGAGGAAGGAAGGAAGGAAGGAAGGAAGGAAGGAAGGAAGGAAGGAAGGCTAGAGGCTTGGCTATCTATATTGATTCAAGATCTAGAAAAGTAGATGTGATCTTTAGACCACAATATGGACACAGAGAATAGGATTGTCATAAAAATATAATGAGTTTGAATATGGTTTGAATAAAATTACTGAGAATGAATGGAGAATGAATCCAATGAGTTTCCTAGCACATTGGAGGTGTTAAATTAGCGTTGCAAGGCCATCTGTTAGGACAGGGGTTTCAAACTGCCGGCCTACGGGCCGGACGCATCATCCAGAAGCTGCGCCCACCCCATTGCCGGCAATGGCAAAACCGTCCCGATACGTTGCGCGACATCACATGACGTCACAAGTTTGACATATCTGTGTTAGGATGTCCAATTCTTTCCTGGTCAACTTAGCCTAAACTTAGAAACTGTGCAAGGTTGGACCTAATAGGTACTTGGATGGGAGATTTCCAAAGAATGCCACAGCTGTAGATTAGACTGAAATATCCAAAAACACCCTGGAAGAAGGCAATAGCAAACCATGTGGGTATTGCTGCTAACAAATCTATGGATATGGAACTCATCAGAGGTTGAGCTCAGCTTGAAAAAGACTACACAGTACATTTATAGTAAAAGGGAGGCTGGCAATTAGCACCCCCTCCAATAAGAACATAAAATATTGGATATATTATTAGTTCCAAAGAATATAGTTATTATGTATGGGTTTTGTTGTTCTTAACCTAAGATTTTCCTTCCAGGCTCTTCAACCATCTGTTTCTAGTTAGTTAACTGATCTTATTTCCTGAATGATTACTTTCTGTGGCTAATGAGGGATATAATTCTATCATTTACATGCAAAATTGGCTAGAAATCTGCAATTACTGTATTCAACTGTATCAGTTGGAAATTCACAATCAAATATGGTTATAGAATAGGTTTATCAAATTATTGATAGTTGGAAATCATTAAAGCATAGTAAAATGATTTTTTGTTCCATCTATAAGAAAAAGAAATAAATGGCATAGACTATGTAGTTAAGGATTCTCCCTATATCTGGGTATGACATCTTTAGATGGAGAAATTTTTCAAAATTTTAATTTTAATTTTTTGAACATTAAATATCATTTCAGCTGTAATGTGATAGTCCCAACTAAAGAGGGTGCAGAGAGTGGTTGTTCTTTGTAAATCTCCACTTCTCTATTTTAGTGGCTAAAATAGACTTAATATGCCCTGGGAAGAGAGAGAGAGGAGGGAGAGAGGGGGGAGAGAGAGAGGGAGGGAGAGGGAGGGAGGGACACAGAGAGAGAGACAGAGAGGGAGAGGGAGAAGGGGGGGAGAGAGTTGCAGAGGTAACAGGGACCTTAGAGGTCTTATCCAACTTCCTGCTCATACATGACAATTTCCTTCCCATACTTCCTTCCTACAGATAAAAAGCATAGCCAAATCATAGCCATGATTTGCAAAAATTGACATTTTCAGAAAAAAAACCTTTCAGTCCTTGAGGTATGGCATGAATAACAATTATTGTTTTTATGTTGTTATATGTGATTTTGTAGGTTTTTGGTATTTGCTCTTGAATTTTTCTTTGTAAAGCAGGAGAATGGGAAAAGTCATATACTATTCCCTCCTTTCTTGTTGGGACTTTGGGACAACTTTTGTCTTCAACCAGAGGAATTGCTCTGTAAGTACATCACTCTACCTCTTGAGAGACACGCCTATCTCATGTACCTCTCAAACACTGCAGAATAACCTTACAAGAATATGGGTAAATACATTTCCTCTGTAACAGGAATGAGTTGCCAGCGGCCCCATGCCATCCCTTTCTTTGTTGCCCTCAGAGCCATGATTTGTGAGAACTGGCAACATTTTCAGAAAAAACACCTTTCAGCCATTGAGGGAGGGCATAAACAATAATATATTTTTTAAGTTGTTATGTGTGCTTTTGTAAGGTTTTTTTGGGGGGTATTTGCTCTTGAATTTTCTTTTGTAAAGTAAAGCTATAAACAAACAAACAATTTTTATCCTTATGAACCTCTTTCAGATTTGCCTCTTTCAGGTTTGTCCTTTACTTTTTCCAAGAAAATATGATCGTTGTATATAGTCTAGAATTCTTCTAGATGTTCCCTGTAGATTCTCTAGTATTAGATCAAATTTTGATGTTGAGTAATCCTGACCCCTAGTGGATCCAAGGGAAATCCATATAGCATTTTGAGGAATAAAGAGGCAGAAAAGGAAATAAGGACATAAGAAAAACATTAAAGAAAGCATCGAGAACATCAGTATTGTAGACTTTTTTGGTGATTAAATGATGATGTATGCTGTGTTGGTTCCCCTCTCTCCTTACCTATCTATCTATTTATATACATCATGTTTGTAGTTCTTGAGCAAGTATTACTATTGAGATAAATATTTTCCTAAACGGTGAAGATGCAACTGAATTTGTGATATTCAATGTTGTCAGTCTTCTGGAAAAGCAGAAAAAAAAAACCAGTTTGACACAGTGGCTGAGAGTCAACTTGGCATAGTGGTTAAGGCCCCAGGCTAGAAACCAAAAGACTGGGAGTTCTTAGGCATGAAAACCAGCTGGGTGACTTTGGACCAGTTACTTTCTCTCAGCCCAGCCCTCCTCAAAGGCTTGTTCTTGTGGAAAAAGCAGGTGGAGGAAGGAGTATTATGTATGTTCGCTGCTTTGAGTTTATAAAGAAATAAAGGCAGGATAAAAATCAACTAAATAAAATAAATAATAAAAGAGAAATGCAGAATGTGTAAAAACAAAAGAAAGTGCATCAAAATATTTTTGTTGCCTTCATGAATAAATAATTTCATGAATAAACAATAACAAGGGCTAAAGCCTATTATGAGTGATAGATACCACTCCTTAGAAATTCTCTATTTCATGTCACTGAAAGGGACTCTGTTGCAGTGACAATGGGAAAAGCTGAAACACCAGAAGAGCTGAGCCATTGGAAGGGCTAAAGGACCAGTTTACAGACAGATCATCATGGAGAAAATCTATTACGTGGTGGCTAAAAGTTGTCACCAATAACTTGATGGCCCAATCAATCAATCCCAGTTCATTTACAATACAATAAAGTACAATCTATATGTGAAGCAAAAAGATAATACTTCACTGAAGTATCTAATTTAACTTCAATCACCTAGTGGATAAGACATGAAAAACTATATAGTTTAGAGCTGATGCACAATTCATTGTGACAATACCATTGCAATGAATTTTTAGCAAAGCCCCCATTTCAAAGCATAAAATATCCATAACATAATATATAATCTATCCTTACATGAGTATGTTTAAAGGATGTTATACAAGCCTTGGAAAACTACCCCTGTGCCATTATGAAGATACTCAGGAAAACAGCTATTTCAAATGAGGTCTGTGTAAATATGGTAAAATCTATGAAATGACATTGGTCCCAATCCAAGACAAATATCCTTGCTTTCTCTAAATGCTTCCACAGCCCCAAACTATAGTTATTGGATGTTATTGAAAAAACCCCTATGAATGATGGTTACGTGTCAAGTGTAAGGACAAAAAAATACTTAGCCTGACTTCCTTTCTTGGAACAACTGCAAAAGTAATTTACATTTTCCTAAGAATTAAAAAAAAAATAGAGACATAAGCAGTTAAGTGTTTTGACAGCCACCCATTCCTTTCTGCCAGAAAGGCAAGACAAGGTCATCTCTTTCCCATTCACATATCTGGCTTTTGTTGTATTTATTATCTTTCTGTTTTGTACAAGTGTGTTATTCCCTTGGTTATGGAACAACTTTGCTTTCACTATTTTCAGGCTTCTTTTAATTTTATCTCTCTACAACTGCCTGATTACAATATTTTGACAAATGGTGGTTCATAGTAGATATTGAACAGTCTGAGATTAGAGTTACAAGAGGCCCGCATGGAGAAATTGTGAGGCAAGGTCACGGCTGCAGTTCTGTTCAACATTCCAAATATACAAAGTTCTATAGTAGCATTCAAAGTTAAGAAGGGTAAGATAACACGGAGTTATCAAGTCTATGTAGAGAAAGAGATTTGCAAACAGTTAGACAAGGCACAGCTGCAGAAGGATAAGCGGACAGAGAAAGTGCTGTAGCAACTACTACATAGTCTCAGAAGCTTTTATTGCAGAAGAGCCCATCTTCCATCCAACATTGTTGACATGACTCAGCCCCAATTATACTGGCCTATCAAGATGCAACAGCCTAAGCAGAGAATTATTTAAACTATTATTCAAAGTAATGTAGCATTCTTCATTCCTCTCTTCTTATATTTTCAATGCAACAGCAACAATTATTTGTCTGGAATGTATAGGGTCTCCTGTTTGAGCAGGGGGTTGGACTAGAAAACCTCCAAGGTCCCTTCCAATCCTGTTATTCTGTGTTCTATCTCACTAATGGGATATTTAGGTTTCTGGGATCTCAGTCATTTCATTGTGGCATTAGGCATTATGGTTGAAATTAGGTTTGCCTTCTATCTCACCTGGACATACCAATTTTATTCCAGCAGCTGTTCTTTTCCTGCATTCAGTTAATATTGATATTATTTTGCAATTTAAAATGCAGGCCACCAAAACTTAGCCTAACCTGTAGTGGGAAGGGGAAGGGAAAAGGAAAAGGAAAAGGAAAAGGAAAAACATCCTGAATGGAAAAAGCTTTGAGTCATACTCTACAAAGAAACTACTGAAGGAAATCAATGTTTGGATAAGGGATTTATTAGGTTTGGCAGCTTTCTTTGGCTAGTATATCAAACAAGCATCTATTAGTATTTTAATAGAACCAGTAAGTTCTATTCCTGCTGCAGTCTGAAGACTTTTCCATAACAATAATATTCACAAAGGAACTGCGTCAACATTTCTGTGTTCTAATAAACAAAGTCTGCATTTTTGTCAAAATGTCCAAATTATATGCAGGATGGTTTTATATATATAAATAAATGTGTCTAATTTTAACTGACACCGGATTTAGGGTCTGCTAACGCTAGAATAAATATTTAAATGAGGGAGTGAGATTTCCTGTTAATTCTATATCTAGTTATGGGCATGAAAAATTCCCAAAGATTTAAACACAAAATGAATTTTTATTTAATAAAATGATTATAATTGAATATTTTTACTACTACTACCAATAGTAGACATTTATCCAGTTCTAGAAACATAATTACCCCTCTTTTGTCTAATTTTGGTTGGGATCTTAGATTAAGTCTTTACTTGTTTGTTTGTTTGTTTGTTTGTTTAATCTGCAATTGCTAATATCTGGGATACCCACATTTATAGACAAAGTCTAGTTTACACCCAGGTTCTTTAGAATGTTATGAGAGCTAAACTGCTACAGCTAAACAGCTAATTGAATTCCCCAGCATTTTTCTGCCAAACTTTAAACCTCCCTCAGTAAAGCTATAGGGCAGACTCCTCAGCATCAGCATCTACTGTCTGAGATAGCTGCCTCTGTGGGGCCATGGTAGCTACATGTGCCTCTTCAATTAGTTTGACGAAGTGATGGGAAGACTATGACTATATGAAGATACATTCTTGGCCAACCTCATTTAGTTTTGTCTGCACATTGGCTGTCAGTCATAAGCTGTAGCTGCTTTTATTCTTCAGAGTGTCCATTATTCAAGAATGTTCTGAATATTAAGTTGCTGATCAGTCTTTCTTAAATTTGATAGGAAGACTTGGAATATGCTAGCACTGACTTACACTAATATTACTCTTCTTGCTCCCATAGTCTTGGCTATTTTCTGAGAATACTATTGCAGTATGATATAGTCTCCAGCTGAATTATCTTTTTCATCAGCTTCTGTGATAAAGGCGCCACTTTCCCTAGATGATGTTTTTCTGCACACTAAGAATATATGAAGTAGGATTGCTTTGAAAAAAATGCAAGACATTTTGTTAATATGATAAAGATCGTGCTGTCTTTGTATCAAATGTCCCACTGAAACTCGTATGAAATGTGTCAAAAAGATGCAAGCCTCCTATTTGCCCTAGTACATGGTAAACAGCAAATTTCTTTTCATAGACTGTGCATTTTATCTTTCCATTCATTTTTTTAAAGCTGGAAAGCATTGGGCATGTTCATTTGCTGTTACTTAAGGAATATGTATCTGCTGTTTTCAGGGACAGACTCATAATACAATAAAGACAAATATGAAGAAAATAGTATGAAACACACATTACCCTAATGCGATTTGATTTTTGCAATAATGTGATTTGATTTTGGGTTGGTATGTTGTATGAACTAAAAACATTTGGCACATTTGCAAAACAAATTAAGCCTTACTTCCTATAGATGCTGCAGCAGATGGAAAATGACATCAGCTTTGCTGCTATTTCTGCAATAGATGCCCCAACCAGAAGTAGTTGCTGGAACTTTTTGTTTTGATTATATGTTTGTATTTTTAGTGGGAAAACAGCTAGTAAAGGAATGATAGCACTTCTCTTGTGAGATGAGGCTGAATGTTTCTCTTCTGCTTTGTTGTTCCTATCTCACATGCACATACCTCATGCCTCTGGTAGGATGTTGAAAGAAAAATCTTCATCAGAATCCAATCCAAGCTGGAATAAACAAAATGGAGACTGCTTTAGAAAGAAGGTTGGAGTTTATTGAAGGGCAGAGCCAGACAGAAGCATGGCTCTGGGAAAACTGACCACATGGAGCAGGGAGTGGTGGGTTTTTATACCTTTTTGGGCTTTTGTGTTTGGAGTTGTTCCTGTTTGAGGCTTTGTATTTTCTTTGTCATGTACTTTGACCTGAGTCTGAGTGTGCCTTTCTGATTTTCTGAAGGTGGTGGGTTAATCCTATTATGTCCTTAAGGTCATATCCTGCTTCCCTGAGGCTGTGGCTGATGGCTATGTCCTGTGTTGGATTTTTTGGGGGGAGGGGTTGTTAGTTCTAAGGATCTTTGTCTTTCTAATCCCATCAGCTCTAAGTTTCCTGGTGCCAGTCTTTCTGAAAGGATGATGATATCTGCATTTCTACAGAGCTGGTTTCTGCTTGGGGGGGGAGACTTGGGGTTATTAAGAAAAACTGGGCATGCTTTTCTGCCTTTTTAAGATCCTTTGAGGAAATATAATATTCTGCCTTTTTAATATTTCCTTCTCTGATCTTATAACAGCTGCAAGATTATTGGTAGCCCAATTTTGGAAGAAGGACTCTTTGCCCACTATAGAAGAATGGACGCTTAAAGTGTCAAATTTAGCAGAAATGGCTAAAATTTCCACTTATTTGAAGGATCAATCACAAGAAAGATACATCTCGGTCTGGAGAAGATGGATAGATTATATTCAGAATAAATATGGGACTAAAAAGTTTCATTTGGGTTATGAGTAAACTCTAGAGTATTGTTATTATTAATAGTTTATTTTAATG
>NW_015386373.1:438834-511147 GCF_001527695.2 Protobothrops mucrosquamatus | reverse complement strand
TTTCAGCTCTGGGAAGTGGGGGAGGGGGAGAGTGGAGTTTTGGGGTGGGTATGGGGGTTTGTACTGTAATCTTTATAAAACTTTTAATTTAAAAAAAAATTTCCTTTTCTGGTGGAGGGCTGACTTCCCACAAGGATAAAGGAAAAAGAAAGAAAAAAAGGGAGCATCACAGGATACTGCCCTACTTGACAGTTGTTTCTGCCTTTCCCTCTTAAGAATGCCATAGTGAGTTGTGTGAACCAGTTCGTTCTAGTTTAAAATGATAAATGGGTCAATGCAATGTGTAAATCAAGCCAACAGTGACTAATTTAATAAACCATGGTTGGTTTAATAAAGTAAAACAAATAATTACTTAGCACTATTAACCCAGTTATCTTTCTTTACAAGGTGAAACAGGATTTAAATTTGCTGCTAAATTTGTATTATTGCATATAACCACCTATTGCAGTACACTTAAAGAAGTGTTGCAATATACTTAACATAATATTTTAATGACAATAATATTGATGGAAGCTTTGAATTCAGATTGGAACTGTGGGATGAGAATTTCATGGGATGTGTAAGCTAAAATGTTTGTCCTTTCTGAAGGTCCTAAGTAAAAAAATCAACCTTCCTTAATTCACAATTTTAAAGGATAGAGAAACTTTTTTTATCTTTCTCCAGAACTGAAGAAGCTTCTTGGATGAGAAGTGAAACTTTTTCAAAGGAAAAAAAATCAATAAAATCCATTTGCTTTTTGGAAAAAGCACCTTTGGAATAATCAGGGCATGGATGATTGAGAAACTTCATTGACACCTGTCTCTATAATTTGGTTAACAATTTGAAAAAGACATTACTAATATAGTCTTCTTCTTTTTTTATCTTTTGTAAGAGGTCTGAATTAATTGTATTAATCAACAGAACAAATCTGTCAAATCTTTTAATAACAATAATGAAAAAGATTGCTTATTTTTAATCATTTTGATACCTATAGAAGAGAATATTTGTGCCTTAGGATTGAATTGTGAGGTCTTTAGTGCTCTCTGAACTTGGTTGTTTTCTTGAAGACGTTTCATTACCTAATTAGGTAACATCATCAATTCCAATAGGGAGTGGGGTTTGCTCTTATTTTATATACTAGTGGCTTGCTCTGTCAGAGTTGGTGGGAGCGGTTTTGATGGCTTGTTTACTAGCACTGATGATGTTAACTCGTTTAGTAATGAAACATCTGCAAAAATATAACTATTCTGAACTCATGGCAAGCTAGGATAAAAAGGCAGCAGAAGATTAATTCACCAGGACATGTACATATTTAACTCTGCTTTGTTGATCTTATGTTTCACAAAATCTCATTTTTTTTGTTTCTTCCTCCAATTGTGACCAGTTTCATTGTTATACCAGTATTTATTATTTTGTCTGTTGATTACAAAGCTTTTCCCCCTCATCCTCTCTATCAGTCTCTATTCCTCAAAAGATCTCCTACAATGCAGCAGAAGGAACTGTCTACAATTGTCTGTAGGCTACAGATCTGTCTGGAATAAAGATAGTTGATGTAAAAAAGTACCATGGTTTGTATTGATAGTCCAATCTACCTAGAATGTGATAGGAAGAGGGCTATCCTAAAGTAACTGTTTAAAAAGTGCAAGAACTGCAATTCTTGTCAATATAAATAAATCTTAAAGGAAGCACTGTCATTATTTTAAGTTTTTGGCACTCTACATTATATTCTAACATATGTCCTGTGTGTAAAATTAGCAGATCAATTCATTAGCTGAGAATAAACATTTGCTCTGCCACATTAGCTTATTGTCATACCAGAAGAATTAATTTTTATATGAGGAATCTGTTCTAAATATTGAGTCTCTGTGTATATCTGATTTGCTACAATCTGGAAGATAGAAAATCTTCCCATTCCTTCTTTCTATATATCTGAATATATTGTTTAAGAGGATTTAACATTGAGTAAAGATTGTTTAGATTCTTGCAATGTATTTTTCTAAATAAACATCATAGGCTCTTTTTTCAGGTTTTCTAACCATGAAAGATTATCCTCACAATTTTCACAAAATAAAGTTCTGGAAGAAACAGTATTTCATTCATAGAAGCAGGGGATAGATAGATATTGATCAATGTGCTGAAACAAGACATAGGGTTCAGCTAAACAGCTATCAGTTATCTATGAGTTATCTAAACAGACATGAATTTATTCTAATTCTATTGCTTTCCCAATCCCCATCTGTTAGCCACAGAAAGTGTTCACTTTCTGTGACCACACTTGGAATACTGCATCCAATTCTGGTCCTCACAATACAAAAATATATATATACTGAGACTCAGAAGTGCAGAAAAGAACAACAATGATAAGGGATCTGGAGGCTAAATCATACAATAAATGGTTAAGGAAACTAAGTATATCTAGTCTAATGAACAGAAGGATGAGGAGGTTATATGATAGCAGTTTTCAGTGCTTGAGGGGCTGTCACAGAGAAGGAGTCGATTTATTCTCCAAAGTACCTGAGGGCAGGACTAGAGGTAATACAAGGAAGATTGTTAAAGAGAGAAGCAACCAAAACTAAAGAGAAATGTCCTAGCAGGGAGAACAATTAACCAGTGGAATGACTTGCCTCCAGAAGTTGTGACTGTTCCATCACTAGAGATTTTCAAGAAGATATTGGACAGCCATTTTCCCAGAATGCTATACGGTTGTCTGCTTGAGCTGGGGGTGGACTAGAAGACCTCCAAGGTCCCTTCCTTCTTGTCATTTCCTGTATAACAAAGATTACCCCTTCCCTTTATAAATGTCTCCAGTAACATCTCTAGTGTGTTTTGTGATGGTTTTGCAAGATGGCTAGACATCAGTCAGGGTTTCCCTGCCCCATTTCCAGTCTCAACAGGGGCAGAGGAGACTCTTTAACTGACAGGACTCCAAGCCTGTCAGATACCTAGGTCACCTTGAATATCTGGTAGCACAAACAACCCAAAAGTTCATGGCATGGAATTGCTTCTCAGTGTAACCCCACCACTTGTCAATTCTTCTCTGAGTTACTTCTGAAAAATGGTGTATTGCTCTTGCAAAAGAGAGCTGAGGTCTTTTTATACTCTTCTGAAAAAGCAGCAAAGCCATCTTCAAAAACAGCCCACACAGCAGCTGGCATGTGCAGTAATGGGCAGAGGATTGCACTACAAATCATCCAAGAGGAAGGGAGGGAGGAAGAAGAGAGAGAGAGAGAGAGAGAGAGAGAGAGAGAGAGAGGGAGGGAGGGAGGGAGGGAGGGAGGGAGGGAGAGAGGGAGAGAGGGAGAGAGGGAGAGAGGGAGAGAGGGAGAGAGGGAGAGGGAGAGGGAGAGGGAGAGGGAGAGAGGGGGGGAGAGATCTTCTATTTACCCATGAAATTCTTTGTCAAGCACTTCTGGTCATCTGCTATTCTAATTGATCCAGATTTCTGAGATGAGATCTGTTTGAAGAACTGGACTCTCCCACTCACCAAAGCAGGATGTGTGCAGGGAAGTAAGAGACAACAGGTTCACAATTGACAAAACTTCAAATGAAGCACATAAAATGATACCCATAGTAAAACAACTGAAGTTTTTGCACTCCTTTTGGGGGGAAATGCCACTTTAATACCAGAACAAATAAAGAAAATGGTAACTTGTCTCAAGAATGGATTGGGGACAAGATGAAGGCAATGGCATGGGGGCAGTGGGATGGCAAAAAGTGTTTGCTGGAGCAAATCCTTGGTGTGGTCATCTGCAAGTGGGAAAAGACCTGTAGAATACTTGTCCCCAAATAATTTTTTTTTTAAAAGAAACAAGCAAACAAATGAGACTTGGCTAAATTTATATTTGGATGCATTCTAAATATTGCATATGATGTGGTAGGCCAGCGGAAATTTGTAATTCAAAATACATTTGATTTTTGGGAGCTATTCTTGTAGATGCAGGAACTAAACAGTCACACCCTTCTATATCCTGATTTAATCACATAGCATACAAAAGCTTGATTAAAATAAAGAGAACAGCATTGGAACAAAATTTACAGGGCAATGGAATAATTCATTTTGTTCGGACCAAACATTGTTCTCATAATTAAAGATATTACATTTATTGCAGTGATCAGTGCATTAATTGGTAATTGTTAATTCTTTTAAAGAGGAATAAAAATACTTCAAGGGTTACTTAAGCAGAAGTGGACTAGTGCCAAATAGGCAATATCTTCAATTCAAAGTCATTGGTTGCTGAAAAATAATGCCAACCTTCTACGTGTAATGAACACAGCTTGCTTTGACCTATTTAACTATAATTGTTTGAATTACAGATTGTTCTATGTGCTATTGCTATTTATGCTGATTCAATGTGAAGTACTCAGAACTGTCTAACATGGAAAATAATCTGTTTCTTTCTCAAATGAAAAATAGAACTGACATTTCTGGAAAAAAATATATTGGGGGAGGGTTATTCTGATTTCTGAGTATCACAGAAAATATCAAATCCCAATTCACTTTAAACTGAGATAGAGAATTTTTCCTATATGCTAACTGCCACCTAAATACCAGTTTTTAATAGTTTTTACATTAGCTAAGATATGGCATTTCAATCTGAATGATATTAATGACCCTTTGTTCAAAATGATTGGATTCACTTCCCAAAAGGTGCTTTGGCATATACATAGACATCTATGCGATTTTGGGAAAATATGCAGCTATTTTAAAGAGTTTCAGATAGATGCTATGTTCATAACTACATGTTCCTAAGCATCGCTAGGGAGTCATATCTGAACATCTTAAGATCTTTACTAAATATGATCTAGCAAACATTGCGTGCTGCATGAGTTTTGTACTGGATGGAGGTATAACTATTTAGAAGTAAGCCCTATTAATTTCAGGTGAATTTATTTTACTAGAAGATGAATAGAATAAGATTGCTGGTTAAGCTTTTCTCATCTAAAACCATTATAAACCATATCAGTAGATCTTGTGCTGCAAATTGCTCTGAGTAAAGAAAATGAGACATTGGAATGTACAAATTCTCAATTAATTTGAAAACAGGGGAAGATAACATGATCAATGGTGCTCAGTTCTAAAATAAGGGTTAAAAATGTTTATTGCCCTGGGAAAAAATTAGATCAAAAAATTACAAAGAAAACATCTGGGGAGAGTACTTAAATCCCTCCAGGTTTCAAGAGTAATACAGTATATTTTTTATTCCAAAGATAGGACTTTAATAAATCAAAGAGTTGGAATCCACTGATGTATGTTTAACCTAAGCAATCTTGTTTCAGCCATCTATTCTGAGCAGATTTAGAAACTGTAAGATTCCATGAGCATGGTTAAACTATCAAATTAAGTTTTGTGGCTTTACTGGAGTCATTTCTTCATGGGAACCGCCTGGGGTTCTAGCATTTAAAGCTGTAGCACATTTGGAAACAAGAAAACATCCTACAAGTTTTTGCATCAGAATCAAGAACAAAGCTGGATAATCCCTCCCCCTCCCAAAAAATGCTTTCTTCCCACAGCTGCTTGGAAGAGTTGTGTGAAAATGAACTGAAGAAAGACTACAATAACTGACAGCAGACTTTCAGCTATTTGATCCAGAGATTTCAATGGTCTTGTGTAGTTGTATAAGGCAAGAATTGCCCTCATTGGAAACTGACTACCTTTCCCAAGCTCTGCAAACCTTCCATTCGCTATGGAACCAATCTTGGTGTGTTTCCTCTTGAAATGCAGCAGATTTATAAATAAATTGGCTCTGTGTTCAAAGAAAGACAGCCCTGGGATCAAAGCAAATGCTGTAGGCACAGTGTTTGCTTTGTTGTAGTAGTCCTCTGATCTGGTGTAATTCCAATATGGTAGATTTGCAACTTTGAAACTGGTTTGGAAAAAGACTACTCTACAGTATGCCAATCATAGCCACGTCTATTTTTTTTTTTTACTTCTTGTATGGTCTGTGTTTAACTGCTCTTCCAATGATGGCTGATTGAATTTCCAGTTTCCAGCAGTTCAAACTGTTCTTCAGCTAAATTGCATACATGGAAGAGATTTTGGTGTTGTCTTTTTAAATAGAATAAACAGATGCACACATTATTCTAAATCATAGCCTCATTTAATCATGTTTGTTGAATAACCCACAATGGCAAGTTTCAGTATCATATTACAAATAGAAACAAGTTATGTAATTACTTAGTGCAGTGTAATAATCTTAACTAATGAGGTCTGCTTTCAGGGAAAAATACATGTTCACATTATATTTGTGCCCAGCATACTTTTGTGAATATATCTTAACACTTTTCCTACCATTTGATTTATCTAATTTCAATTTCCTAAACTTTCTTAAAAGGGCAAGGGAAATATTTCACAACTAATAACACAGTTACAATATCTCTTTTGACATTTTAAAATTTAATCATTGTCGTCAAAGACTTTAAATTGCATACAACACTGTTGCACATGATGGTTTTTTTTTTAAAAATATCTAGTTTAGAAAGAAAAAGAAAGAAAAAAATATGGACTAGTCCTCTTTCGAGAATGATCTGCCACTCTCCAACATAGACATCAAGTTCTTCATACTTTTCGATAAACACGAGTACATTTGACACCGTTCAATTCACATTCCTGGAAAATAAAAAGGTACATTCATTCTCTTTTTATAAACAGATTGTTTTGAAGCAGGATAAGGTAGGTGGGTATTTATGATATTTGAGGTAAGTTACATTTCATTTATAGTGTACAAATTTAACATAAAAGAGAAAATTCTACTTACAACTATCAGTTTCCCATCTTCTATCTTCCTTGTTATTGTGGTTTCTTTGCCATCCCACTGCTGGACCTGGATCAATGCATTGTTATCATCTAAAGTGATGAGGGTCTGTAAAGGAAGACAGAATTTTGGTATTGTGCTCCTTCTTTCAAGTGTTGATTTTCAATTTGTCTTGAGGCTAAAGGAAATGAAACTATGGTTTTTAGGCTTTATTTATTTATTTATTTATTTATTATTCGAATTTATATCCCGCCCTTCTCCTTGCGGACTCAGGGTGGCTGACAATCAATTAAAAACACCAATAACAATCACAAAGTTAAAATTAATTAAAATGAAATATTTAAATTTGTCTGATTAAAATATGATTAAAAACCCCTCTAAAAACCCCTCTTAAAAATTATCCTAGGCCAGTCCCGCTAGCTGGAACAGCCACGTCTTGAGGGCGCGGCGGAAGGAAGGGAGATCAGGGATCACCCTGATCTCTGGGGGCAGCTCATTCCAGAGGGTGGGAGCTCCCACAGAGAAGGCCCTCCCCCTTCTGGTTCTGCAGTGTGATACACAATCAAAATCAGAGGCAAACTATTCAGACACTTTATGACTGCAACATCTTTCAAGAACTTTTAAGATTTTTTGCTTCTTCTCCATCCACTGCTTTTTATAACATTCTGACTGATGAAGAAGTCTGGGGAACTGAACGTGTGCCCAGTGTTATTTGGCTTCATTCTAATAAAAGGACTACGCAACTATGCATTTTATATCTATTTGTTTAAATGATTACTATCCAGGGAAAGGCTTGCCTAAATACTGCCCTTCCTGCTCATACAAAGTGTTTTTCCTGAGTGACAATTTATTTCAGCTTTATAACAGCTACATGGTTCATCTAACCGTATGCAATATTTGACTACACACTGAGGAAAATTTCAGCAGGTGCCAAATTTGTAACTATGTGGAAAGTTCCTTTTATCAGATCAAAGAAGGCAATACTCTCATACCACTTTAAATATATCTGCTATCTCCTGTTTTCTGTTAGGTTTTTAGTATTGTGGCTTCTCTCCAAGCCTGCATCCAATCTAATTCTTAAGCATAACTTGATCCAAGAATTCCACACCCTACTGACTGACCAAGTTCTTCCCCCCTGAAGGCAAGGGCAGAAAGACAAAACATTTTTCACAAATTCTCCATGAGAACAGCAACACCCTTGGCCATCAGTATATTATCGGAAACACAAATTCAGTTTAAAAACATCAGTGGAAAAACTAAACATACTGTAGAGGCTCTATGCAGCTGTACATTTTTTAACAGTAAAACCTGCAGCAATCTTTACCAGTAGCTTGAAGAACAGCCAAAACATTTTGAGCCAAAGGCAGAGTATTAAAAGGAAGCACAGAACACCAACTACTCAAAACTAAGCTATTAAATACTAGAAGGGTTTGATCACTTCACTTGGGGTTCCACTGTGAGAATGTCTCAGTTCATTGTCCCATGATGGACTTGACTATGTTGTCCCCATTCCTATTATTAACAGCATCCCAAATTGTGTTCCTTTGATTCATAGTAAAGTCATCTCTGATCATTATGATGTATCTACTCTCAATGTTCTACAGTTCCCACTGCAGAACATTTATTTCCATTTTTTCAGCAGAAAAACATGTTTGTTTTGTTGTTGCTGCTGTTTAAAACAATGGGTAAATCTGTGTTTTTTGTGGCTAATCTGGAACTCTTACAATAATGCTACTCTATTTTGTTCTGCTGTGGTTGCTGTTTCTGAAGTTCCATGATGGTTACAGGCTTTAGTGAAACTGTGGTTCCTACTCCAATAATTCTTTTGTAAAAAATAGTGTCCTGCTAGCTTCCCCATTGACTTTGCTTGTTGGGGATTTCTGGTGAAGTACACAGCGTGCAGCTAGGGTGTGTGTGTGTGTGCATGTGTGTGTGTGAGATGGACATATGATATTTTGCCTTGCTGTGTCTTTTTTCTATTCTTCATCTGGTGTTTTTTTCTAGGCTAGTTTGCTATCTGAAGTATTCAGTAAGTCTTCATGGTGCACTAGTTTCAGTACATCTTCTTCACCACTCTTCAAATATTCTTTCAATGCCCTTTTTTTTTCTTCAGCTGTCTGTAGTACTTGCACATTACATGCCCACCTATGCTCCATGGTAAGTTTGTCAACATCGCTATGTGGATGAAGAGCACGATTAATTGTCCTGATTTTTTCTGGTCTTCCTATCCAGGGCTTTCAGTTCTGCTTGAGTCCAGTCCACTATTCCAGTTGCGGTAATTTGCTTGATGGCTTTTCCTCCACTAAGCTTGGATTTTAAGATCTTCTTCACTTCCATGTATTCTCTTCTAATCTTTTTTTTACTTTAGTGTGCTTAATGTCTATTATTATTATTATTATTATAATTGTTGTTGTTGTTGTTGTTGGTCACACAGTCAGATTTTAGACTGGATTTGGCATTTTTATACACTATCAAGTCTTTCCCAGAAATCTGGGATAACAGAAGTTCTTTGATTATTAATATTATTATAGAGACAAAAATGTGAAATCACAGGCCTAGTTTTTTAGTGGTGTTGATCTTCACAAATCAAGTTCTTCCCAAGAATCTAGGATGTCACAATGTATGTGTGCAGATCCAAGCACTGTGACCTTTAATTTTTGGCAGAATTATATTTTGTCAATGTGCATATTTTCTAAGTGCCATCCAAGACATTTTTGGTATGGTACTCAATATGCTGACCATCACAGGGACCACCACAGTTGGTTTATGCCATAATCTTTGAACTTTGATTTTTAGATCTTAATACTTTGCAATTTTCTCCCATTCTTTGCCTTGTATTCTACTATTCTTTCGATCGCCACATGCCCACTTCTTTCTTTTTAACTACAGTTAAATCTGATGTTTTATGAGCCAAGACTTTATCAATTTGGAGATCTCACAATATTTTAATTTGCTCATTTTCAACTAATTTTCCAGCTATATCTTCCCATTAATTTCATATTACTGGCACAAGATAACTTTTACAGATGTTCCAGTGAATCACTTTCACAACTGTTCTATTTTGTTTACAATCAGTTTGTGTAATCTTCTGGCACAAGATGAATATATGATCTACTGTTTCTTCTGCTTCTTTGCACTTTGAATCAGATGGTGATGATAATTTCTTTAGGGCTACCATATCTAGATTGCAAAAATCCAGGCAACCACTAGCTGGAAAGAAAATACAAGCTACAACTTTTTGCTGCCATTGGTGATTATTTATAGTTTTGATATGATGGTCCTCTTCTTTCTAAACAAAAGAAGTATCCATTAAACTAGAAATAACACATTTCTGTTTTTCTTTTTATAGCTTTTCTTTCTTTGTTGGAACTCCAGACTGAACATATATGTTAACAGCCACAACCCATATCTGGACCTGTTTAACCACTACACCATGCAAACTCATCTGCATTTAGACCACAGATCATAAGGATGATTTACCCAACACTTGAAAGATAGCAAATTTCAGAAAACTACAGAATACTAATAAAAAATAAACCTACAATACTAGAAATTGATGCATGATGTAGAAGTATTATATTGCTTGAAATTGAAATTCAGTTAATATACTCAGCATCACTATCCACCCGATTCTGTGTAAGATCAAAGCCTGATTTCCAAATGGATTGAAATGTTTTCAATACATTACTCTTTTCTACTTATTCCCAGGCAAATGACACTGATTATTGTAACTAGTTTCCTGCTCACTCATTTTTTCCTCTATGTGTCTAAAAAACTGACAGAAAAATATATATTAGAGCAGACATCCCCAACTTAGTGGCTATCGACATGCCTGACACTATATAAAAAAAAGCTTAGAGACATTTACACAGAAATATAAACACCACATAGAAATTACCCCCAAGCTGATCAGCCCTCCTGGTTTATACAGTGGATCCAGGTAAAAATAATCTTTGTAAACTTCAGTCTACAAAACTCTTCTCTATTACTCATTCTCAAGTTTGAGCTTTATTTCTAAGATTTTTATTTATTTCTCACAATTGCCTTTGCAGACGTATGTAATTTGAGAGTAATACGTTTTATCCCAGTACTTTGCGAATACAATGGCTGTTGACTCTGGCCTAGATTCAGCTCAAAGGGTTAGTTCAACAGAGCCACCAGAAGTTGGCTATAACAATTAAAATGAGCACAAAATGACAAGAAAGGGATACACGTATCTGTGTGATTGTATACACAAGAAGAGTGACAAAACTCCTCTAGATGTATCACTACTGAACAGAAAAGCACCTTTTACGATGTGGTGGTGCCTGACCACTGAATACACTGTCTAGAGAAGTTCTTTATTCCAGTGCCAAACTCCTTATTTTTCCATATTTGTTAGATTTAACTTTTTATGGCAATGATGGCATTATTTTGTGGCCTAGCCCTAGAGCCACATTTAATGGTCTTTCAGGAGCAGAAAACTGCCAAACTAGATTTTGGAAGAAGGTAGATTTCTTAAAACAACTGGGACAAATGAGTCTTGATCTAAGAACTGAGACCAAACAACATCAACTGATGCATGAAAAATTTTACTTGAGCATAGATGCACTTTTCTGCTGGCAGAGAACTGGCAATCAATGTTGTTTATGGTGTAAATGGTTCTGCTGGTACTCAGTGGGCATTCTTAAGCATGCAGACCAAGCTTAAGAACTTAAACTAGTTTCTTCATGTTACAAAGTTCTCCAGCAGTATTCAGATCAAAACAGGTTAGCACAGAGTTCTTAAACTGGGGGTAATTTGGGTATATCCTAGGAGTAATGGGCTAGTTTGCAAGTCAAGGATCTAATTTGGCACTGCTACTGCTGAGATGTTTGAGTTAAAAGAACAGAGTCTATATTTTTATGGAGGTAATGACATTATATGACTTCAAGAGTCATTGAGTCAAATAGTTAAGGAGCTTAGCATATCATATACTTGGTGTGTTCCTGGGTTACAGTCATTTACCTGAGTTTTTCGACCATCTATTGTGTTTTCATCAAATTTTTCACCTAACTTGAAGTTGAATTCTGTGGTCTTGAAAGTGCTTTCAGTTTTGACTGTGTAAGTATCACCATTCCTGGTGATGATAACATCTGGCTTGGCCATATTTCCCATCTTTCTCATCGCCATACCCACACCTGCCAAAAGGAGAGAAAATGTACTTTTATATAGGTTCAGCCAAGCACAGTCATTATATAGACACTCTCACACAAGATTAATTATCTTTTTAATTATCTTGCATAAGAGGGAGTTTTCCCATCAATGAGCTTCCTGTCCCTTCTCATTAAATTTTAATTACACATCGCCCTTGCAAAACTCTGTAAAACTCACCCTATGCTAAAATGAGTTGTATCCAAAATTAAAATGCTTGTGTGGAAAAAAGCATATTCACAAGTCTGCAGTAGGATTGGAACAAAATCATTCTACAATATGTCAGTATGTTTCTTTTCACTATGATCTATTATGGCAACTTCTGGTAAGGCAGAGAAAAATCAATACAGAGTAATTATTTTGACTCCCATAAACATGAAGTTTGTGTCATTCCAGGAGTCTGGGTTCAACAGATTTGCAGGCCACAAAATTGCTACATTTCAATTGGCTTATATTTTCCAACTGAGTTTTGGATTTTCCCATGTCTAGTCTTAAAACAGGAATATTGGTTAGGAATAGACTTTTTGTATTGCATGTAGCATGGCGTTCCTAGTTGAGGAACTATTTTTTTATATATGGTGTGCAGACCAATGAAAATGTAGTATATTTTAATTTAAATGGGCTCCAGAACTCAGCTCACTGTGCAATATTTTGGCTACAGGAACCAAAAGTATTAAACAATCATCACTGAACTCTATATTTCAGTGAAATGGATCCACAAGGACAGGATGGGGAAGAGAAAATTCTAATAAAATAATCACAAGGATGTTCTTCTTCCCTGAGAAAAGTTCAAGAAAAGAGCAACTGTATTCATTTAAAGCCATCCCCACATGCTCAACTCATTCAGTCCCATCTTCCTTCTTTTTCTCTTACACACTTTTCACATGCAGCCCATCTGCAATCTTAGTTTGCTCATCAGCTCCATTGAAACAAAGTCTATTTGTGTGCTTGTTATAAAAGCTGTTTGAGAACGCCTTCGCAGACTTTGGACAGAGAGCATTTTAAGAGCTGAAAAAAGAGACACAAAGCTCAGAATTCCATATTTCCAAACATTTAAAGGCTTCCAGAAGGGGAAAAATATCACTCTTCATCATCATCATCCACCACTCCAACCTAGATGACAAAACCATATGTATGTTTTAGAAAAATAGGGCTGCATGCTCAAAAGCACATTTTGCACAGCAACTGAACAGAATGCCAAGTACTGCATACATACAAAACAGACAACTACACACAAACACACACAGAGAGAGAGAGAGAGAGAGAGAGAGGCATACTACACATAAACCCAGACAGTTTTTGAGCTACAATCAATATTTCATTTTAATCCAAAGCAGCCATTTTAAACAAAGCCACCCTTTCTCTTAAAAAAAAAAGATGACGGGCACAGGGTAGGGTAAATTACACAGTTTTAAACAATTTTTGGTCAATTGTACTTAGCAGATCCACACATGCACTGGGAAACTGCCACCTGCATCTCTGAATAAAAGATATATGCAAGAATACAAGAATGGAACATATACAGTATGTACCAAGAAAATATGACCACTGACATCCCTACAGAAGCATTTATCCATGTTGCTATTATTATTATTAATTGCCCTATTTTTCAGTCATTCCACCCACATCCTTTTTTAAATATTTTGCCCGAGAGGAATCCAAGATCTGTAGTGGAGAATTAATTTTTCTAGTCTTGTCATAGTTCCCTTACATTCTTTTTTTTTTTTTTTTTTTTTTGACAGCACTCCCAATTCCCTTCCCTCTTACCTAATTCCTTCATATAATCCTCAAAACCTTCACTGGAGATCAGGCTCCATTTGCCTAAGAAAGGTTCTATGTTAGCCATTGCGCCGAATCGGAGATGCTAAGAGTCGCTCCGCTGGGAAAGAGAAGATCCGAGGCAAGGAAGCTGACAGAAAGGCACCAAGCGAAGCCGGAGAACCAGGGTGCAGGCCGGGGTGTCTTTATATAGCTGTCTTGAGCATGTGCTGCCGGCCGGGGCCAATGGAGAAGGGCTACGTCAGCTGTCGCACTCGCCTTGCGCTTAGCCGGAGGGCAGCTTCGGTTGGCGATACTGGTGAGCAGCGGGTCTCTCCAAGTGGTTGGTTGGCTTTGGAAGGGACGGTGCGGAGGGCTCGCTGGAGGAGGGTTGCGGCGTCGCTACAGATGCTCGGAAAGGCGTCGGGTATCCCCACCGCAACTCCGCCCCCTCTCAGTGGGGAGGCCAAGCTGGGCTCCCTTCACTCTGGCTAGTTGCGCAATTGCCTTACCTAAACTGCTTGGTTCCCGGGCGGCGGAGGCAAAAGGCTAGCGCATGCTTCAGACGCACACACACACTACCCCGCCCGCCGTCTCCAGACCTTGGTTTATGTCGAATTGTTGCCCGTCTCAGACCTGGGTTTGCCAGGAAATCCACTGCTGACACTTAGATGGGGAAGTTGAAAAATTATCCCCGCAGCATGAGATGACAAATGACGATTGTAATCGTTGATCAGTGTCTGAGGGCTTCCAGAGGCGAGCGAGATCGGAAGGAGCGTTTATTACCCAACCTTCTACTTCAGCAAAATGTCAGAAGGCATGAAGGAAGTTCACATTGTAAAAGCTTTATATTCGTCGATTCTTTATATCAGAATGGAGGAAGGAAGTTGACACTGTAAAAGATTGATACTGGATTGTGGGGAGAAGGAAATATTTTGGGAAATATTAAAAAGGCAGAATATATTTCCCCAAAGGAATAATGGAGAAGATCTTTAAAAAAGACAGAAACCAGCCCCAACCCTTTTCCCCCAAGCAGAAACTAGGCAGAGGGCAGCTTTTAGAAATGCAGATGTAATAATCCATTCAGGAAGGTTGAAGCCAGGAAGCTATTAGGAAGACTAAGACACCTAAAATCTACATACCCCCCCAAAATTTTAAGGACAGGAGACATAATAGGATTAACCCACCAGTACCAAAAGGGCGTACTCAGATCAAAGTACATGACACAGGAAATACAAAGCCTCGAACAGGAAATAACCTCGAGCCCCAGAAGGTATAAAAAAACCACCACTCCCTGCTACATGTGTTCTGTTCTTCCAGAACCATCTTTCTGTCTGGCTCTCCTCTTCAATAAACTACAACCTTCTTTTTAAAGCAGTCTCCATTTTGTTTATTCCCGGCTTGGACTGGACCCTGGTGAAGATTTTTTCATCAACAGGATATTGGATGGATCTCAAGACCAGCTAGGAATGAATGAACAATTTGTAACTGTAATCAGTCCTCTAGATATGCCCAGCTTTTCCTGCCCCCCTTTTACTAAAGCTCTCCAACCTGAAGAAGATGCAGAGGAAGTCAAAAGCTATATGAGTTAAAGCTGTAAAACTGGTTCCAGCAGGTGCAATAGGTAACCGGTAATTTAGGTAGTCATAGGTTCACGTGGCTCAGATGGCCAAAGCCATCTATGTTGATGGATGATTCTGCCTCCTTGACTTCCAGCTTTGGAAGGGGACAACTAGTAGTAAAGTAATTGCTACTTATTTGGCTAACCTCTGGATGCACCTTGGTGGCCAAGAATGACTTATTACAAAACACTGAATTTACATTGACTTTTATTCTATCCTTCTTGTAGAAGCTGTTTTTGAACCCACATCCTGTGCTTTGAGAGAGCAGAACTGATATGACATCTATTATAATGCAATTCTTACTTAAATGCATGCAAATGTGAAGGTCATAGAGTTTGTGGCATGATGCTGTTTCCATCACTCTGGCAAAAAGAGCACAAGCCTGTGGAGGCCACAGCTGTGCAAATGTAGGAGACTCTTTTGTAGGAAACACTTTATTTGCCTGAGACCTCCTGCATTGGTACGGATAGGAGGATGTGGGTGTGGGTGCTTCTTTCTGAAAGATAGCAAATGCCTGCAGCTGTATATATTTTTAAAATGTGAGGAATGTTGTTCAAATTTCTCTGTTGCTTCCTTTAATGTATAAATTCTTTGTTTATCAAGGGGTTGTCCTGTTTATGTTAAAATAATGTTACTTAACATTTATCATGGAGAAGTGTAGTATTAAAACTAAGGTAAAAAGGGTCAACCACCACCCATATACAGGTAGTTTTCAAATTGTGACCATAATTGAGCCCAAAATTTCTGTTCCTAAGTTCCTAACTTGTTAAGTAAGCTGCACCCCATTTTACCACCTTTTTGCCACAGTGAAGCAATCACATGATTGTTAAGTGAATCACATGGTTGCTAAATGAGTCCAGCTTCCCCCATTGACTTTGCTTGTTGGACGTCAGCTGGGAAGGTTACAAATGGTGATCACACGACCCCAGTGCAACTGTTCATAAGTACATGCTAGTTGCCAAGTACCCGAATTTTGATCACGTGACCATGGGGATATTGCAATGGTCGTTGGCCTGAAAACCAGTCATAAGTCAACTTTTTTCAGTGCTATTGTAACTTTGGCCACTAAACAAATGGCTGTAAGTTGAGGACTACCTGTAGTTCAGACGTTCTTCAGCAGTGTTAAGCATGGGATATGAGCTTCTGAAAGAGGCTTAGTCAATGCAAAATGGAGATACTGAAAATGCTGTGGTGTCCTGGAGAGGAGAGTTGCTCTCCTGAGGAACCAGGTTACCCAGTTACCTTGGGAATAACTCCTGGATCTATTATTGTCTTTGGCTTGGTGGGGTTTTTATCATCTTAGGCTGATAAAAGATTATGCCCTAAATTAAAATAACTTTGCCTCGTGCTAGGTAGTATTTCATGTGTATTTGCCATTCCTTATGCATAAGGCTGCAATCAAAACAGGTGGGGCTGACTCTTAACTAAGTTGGCTGATACAACCACCCATTAGGATAGCTTTCTTTGACGCATGCTAACCAGAGGAACATGAGCTGTGGGAGGTAGTTTGTCTCTAACGGACTGGTTCTTAGCAGCTGGAGTTTAGGCTGTGCTGCCTTGGATTTTGTTTGCTTCAGCAGCTTGGTGATCACCTAACTCCTAACAACTCCAGGCAGTTTACAATTTAAAAAACAATACCACAAAAATATTTTTAAGAAATACTCTTAAAACAATACAATTCATATGTGGCCTGAAGAGAGAGAGAGAGAGAGAGAGACAGACAGACAGACAGACAGATCCCTGTCCAACAGAGGCATCATTATGAACCTATTTCAAGGCTTAGGAGAGCAACCACGTCTTTAAAATCTTCTTGAACATCATCAGTTTTCAGTGCTACCAACCATAGATAACTTCCTCCTTCATGCTTTTATCTAGTTTCCTTTTAAAACTGATGACCATTACCACATATTTATTCATAAAATTTATATGGCCAACTTTCTCACAAACTCTGGGTGATGCAGAACATGTAGTTCCATAGTCTATGTGTTGTGTTTAGAAAAACAAAAACCAAGCAGTTACTTGACCTGATTCTTCCTACAATCAGTGGATCATTCTAAATTTCAACATGATACTTTTAGAAGTCTGTGCAGTTTGTTGTCCTGTAATTTACTGCACTTCTACTAACTTTATTGCTGATTTTTATCTTGAGCTTATTGTGCTGCTTTTATTATCCTTTAATTGTATTTTGATTTAATACACAAATAATTTTTATTATCATATAAGGTCATGTCTAAATAAATAAACAAGCCAGAGTGTACTAAAGGTTAAAGGTTTGAGCAGAGAGTATTAAAGGTTTGAGCATACAATTTTAATTGCCTATCAAAAACACATTAAGGCGGGAACTTTCTGACTTTTCTAAAAATGGAATCCTAAGTACTAAGAACAGTTACAGGAATTGGGTATGTCTAGTCTAATGAAAAGAAGGACTGGGGGGACAGGATAGCACTGTTCCAATATTTGAGGACTGCTACAAAGATGAGGGGGTCAAACAAAAAGACTCTGGACAATCATTTGTTTGAAAGATATAGGTTCTCCTACTCAAGCAGGGGACTGGACTAGAAAATCTCCAAGGTCCCTTCCAACTCTATTGTTCTATGTTCCATGTTCATATTACTAGGAAGCCTTCTTGTCTGACATATTTACCAGTTCACCAGATTAGCCCCTAGAAGGAGTGGAACTATAAAGGAGTCTCTGATAGTTATTTATAGACTTGTGAAAAGAAGGGACCCTTCCATTATTTTGTAGCATCTAGTTGTTCCAGAAAATAATATTGCCATATTTCAGTGTTTAGTGTTTGTATAACAGCGGGCTATTTTTATATACTTGTTATGCAGGAGACATGTGAAGAACCATATTGCAGCTCCCAGAATTCCAAAGGAAGGCTATTGGTTATGGTGACTTTGAATTCTGGGAGTTTCAACACATTGTAAGAACTCTGGGCTGGAAAAGATTATATCCTTCTGTGTCCTCTTTATTCTTAAAATAAAATCTGGGATGTATTCAAGTATCTTTGAATAGCATCAGGTGGTTTTGAAAATATAAAGGGAAGAAGCACAATCAGTACTAGTGAAATTTAAACTCTTTGATTTTAGGAACCTCTATAAAGCTCCAAAAATTCAAGTCATATCCTGTGCTTCTAACTTTTACACTCTGCTTATTCCTATAATTTTGGGATCGATTTTATTAACCAGTAGAGCATAATTTTCTGGTAATATATACAGTAGGTCAGCATACAGAACAAGGCAAAGTACAAACAAGGAATTACTTTGGTGGGGGTTTTTCCCCCCAAAGTTTTACAATGATTACCTATAGATGAGTATGCATGTGAGATGAATCATATGAAAGGAGTATATGAATAGATTGAAGATCAGTAGATACGTTTTAATTGAGTGTGTGAGAAAAAAAGTAAACCCACAAACAATTGTGTCAGATCTTTGCTGCCCTGCCCTAGTGACTCAGATAAACATGTAATTAATAATGTGCAATAATCTGATGTCTTTGGAAACTCTGATATCTATAAATCAGTAATATTTGGCTTATGCTCACAAAAGAGGTAACCTGGGTGTATTTTCTCCACAATGTTCTTCTGCCCAGTTTGGTAAGAGATAAAACAATAATTTTTCTGTAAGATTGCATTTGTGATAAAATAGTGGATTAAAGACACCTTTTTCAAAGCAACCTTAATTAACATCATTGGGAAAAGAATCAAGAGAAGATTATATCAAGAGAAGATTATATCAACTAATGTTAGCCTTGTGAGGTAGTCCAGACAAGAAACACAACCAAGAGTACTTGCTCTATTTTATTATAAGGTGACATTAACTGAATCTTGCAAATTTGAATGTATTCCTCTCGTCCCTCACTTTTACTTTTTTGAAAATTAAGGAGGCATTTTTGCTACGCCTCCTCTTTTGGACTCAAATTTCATTTATCAGAGTGCTCTCTAGGCTGAAGCTCTTCGTCCTCTCTCCTAAGGTCATTCCCACATACATTTACAACTGATGAGCTGTATTGCTTCTGTTGCTGTTGTTAAGGGAGAATCTCGGGCCAGTAAGTAGAGATCTTGTAACTTTCCAACAACCAAAGTCAGTGGAGAAGCCAGCAAGGAGTTGCAAGTCCCAGGCAGCTACCAAGCAGGTCAGCAAGGAGGTAAGTGGTGCACAAGAGCGATTTCAGCCTGGCTGTGGCTGTGGCTTTGGCTGTAACTGCGGCTAGGGAGGGAGGGGAGAGATGTGCAGTGCACAAGAGGGAATTTGGGGCCTGGTGGAAGTGCTACTGGATGGGGGAGACTTACCTGAGTAACTTGCAACTTTCCCTGCTGACATCCCCATTGACTTTGCTTGTGAGTAACTGCCAGGAAAGGTCACCAGTGGTAATCATGTGATCCCCAGCATGCTGCAACTGTTTCTAAGTATGAGTCAATTGACAAGTGCCCAAATTGTGAACTTGTGACTATGGAGGTGGTGTGATAGCTGGAACTTCAAGAACAGGTCATAAATAGTACTTGTTCAGCACCATCACAATTTCAAATAGACATTCAAAAATGCTCTGTAAGCAAGGACTGTCTGTACATTCAGGCTCATCCATATACTGAAGTGGATGATTTATAGGAACTGTGAAGTGTCAAGATCAGCTGACTTTAACTCAGAACATACTATCAGATTTAATACAAATGAAATGACAGATTCCTTCAATAATCATATTTCTCCTGCCATATGAGGCAGCTCTTGCAAAAAGGGATTTGAACTGAATTCCTTAGTTTATATATTAGTCTTTTATGTTTAAGAAAGTGTTATTTTATTTTTGGGACAAATTGTTCAAGATAAAGGGATCTGTCTATTATGAGCTGCTCCTAAACCTTTATAGTTTTCTTACTACAGGTTGAAACACGTTCCCATGACTTATTCAATTCCTAGCCTTATGAAAAGTAACTCAGTCATGGGCTAGAAAGAAAATAGAAGAAAGATATTAATTTGACCCATGGAACCGAGACTTTGGGTTTTTTATTTGTGTTGTCATTGTTCTATAGAATAATAACAATATTCTGGGAAATACTTAATATTTGGATACAGTGATTTTAAAAAGTTACCAAATGCCAAAATATTCTAAGCATCATATTTTCTGTAAGAACAATTTGAAGAAAGTCATGCAATTTGTTCATTACAGTGGCAAAACACATATTCCTACAAAACCTACAAACAAAAACACCAGTTGTTCTTTGATACAAGCAACTGAATTGGAATAATTAAATTATATTAAATTGTGGTGTATAAATTTTCCTTTCCCTATGTATCTAGGTAAGATACATGGTCATCACATATTGTGGTATTCATCTACAACATTTAAGAAAGCTTAAACTGAGAATGTCCTGACAGTGTAAACTCTAGATACTTTTTGGTTACAAAGTTGTTGACACAGTTTTTTTGGAAAGATTAGTAACATTTTACTCAGATACTCTTATTCCTCTTTAACTTGAAAAGTTGTGTTATTTCAAACCAAACATGAGAGCTACCACTCCTTGCCAACTTTCCATTTCTGTGTATGTTAATTTTGTTATTGCTGCGATCACTGTTTCTCATCCTGCTCCTCACATCTCCCACAAGAACCTAGACACTGGTTAACATTAACTATCCTTTAGTCCAGGGGTAGGCAACCTTGGCTCTTTTATGACTCATGGACTTCAGCTCCAAGAATTCCTGAGCCAGCATAGCTGGCTCAGGAATTCTGGGAGTTGAAGTCCATGAGTCATAAAAGAGCCAAGATTGCCTACCCCTGCTTTAGTCGATTTCATAGTCTAACTTTCTAATATGTTTACTTTATCTAGAAATGTGACTCCCTGAATTGTCACTGAAATAAGACTTTACACTCTAATCTCTTTGTCATCTGAAGAGGAATTCCAGAAGTTGAGATTTGATCAGATCTCCATTTATTTATGCATTTATTTATTTATGTATTTATTTGTTCATTTGTTTATTTATATAGAAAGTTGCTAATACTGTTCATATCATCCATAGAACCCATAGTCTAAGGAGAATGAGGAAACATAATTGCATCTCAGAATAACATTACAAGTGCCTGGTGCTCATCAGAAGAATATGGATACTGGTACTACATTGCTGCCAACATCCTCATTTAGTAGGTCTTCTGCATTAATCCTTTGCACCTGACAGCAGCAAATGTGATTGACCTAGGAGGGTGCACTAGTGGGCCTCTCATATCTGGAGCTTTTCCTGCCCACTATGAAATCACATTGACTGGAATTTCATCCCTCTCTGGATTCCTTTGAAGGGTTCATACTAACAGATTGATGGACTTAAGGGGATCCTAACACTAGTGTGGGGATTAGTGGCAGGACTATTAAACTGTTCTTCTTGTTAGGAAATTTATCTTACTTGTTCCACTGCAATTTGCCTTACTGTAACTTTTTAAAATTTATTTTTTTCTATTATTGCATTTTTTAAAATGATAAATAATGGGGGGGGGGAACTCCATAAAGATAAAAATACATGCATTGTCAAAAAGAACACCTAGAAAATGTTCTTTTTAAAAAATACAACAAAAGAAAAAATTGTATATCATTTTAGCTGTAAATAATTATAATTAGATGTATCATTATCTAATGCAATTATTGAACTACAGATATGTTTGTAATATATTTATATAACTATTATATAACTATATATAACTATCATATTTTAACCTAGTATATTTTCTATAAATGAGTCCCATATTTCATTATATTTGTCTACATAAAGTCTGTGTCTATAGGCAATCCGCTCATAGGAGAGAGATGCAATCAGGTCTTCAGCCCATTGGGTGAAAGGGGCCATGCATATATCTGTCCAATGCTGCAATCTCAGTTCTTTAGTCATCTGCCTTTCTGTCCCACATTCTGAGATGGTGACAGCCAATTCTTCTTCCAAATGATATCGTTAAATAGTGCTATCACACTCTCCTTAGTCTTCTCTTTTCACATTGAAGTATCCCAAATCTCAGTTTCTAGACTCCTGGTTTTCTTTTTTGCCCTTTTCTAAAACTCTTCTAATTAAAAGTGGCAAACATATCAATACTCCTTCCTCCTCCTATTTTCTTACAACAAACATCCTGTGAGGTGAGTTGGGTTGGGTTGAGACAGAATGATAGGCTAGTCAGCCAATTGTTCATCAATGTGGGAGTAGAATTCATAGTATTCTGGTTTCTAGGCCAGCACCTTAATCATGACACTAAACTGGTTCTCATTCTTGCCTGAATCAATCTAAAACAGTGCATCCTACAAGTGTACAAATACTTGGAAGGTAAATCTGGAAAAAGCAGAATAAATTGTTTTGGAAGCTACACTAGATGCAATTTAAAACTATATTTGCACTTGTAGTAATCACATACTCAATTTCTGGACTACCTAATTGTAATTTCTATAGATCTGCTTGCTTTTTGCATCAAGTTCTACATTCCCTTATTCTGTAAAATAAACAATAAAGCAATCTTTCCTTTCAGTAACATGGAGGAGAATCATAATAGTCTAAATGGTGTTTGTAACATGTGACCAAGATTCCTTCCCTTTATATGTGTGCCAACAGTGAGCTCCTATACAAAAGGAAGGAGATTGGGACATGCAGTTGCAAAAGGTGTAGAACATTGAACACAGTCACAATCGCCATCCAGACTTTTTTTATTTCCTTCAAGGATGCACCTGCTTGCTTTTGAAACCTCTCTTCTAGTTGGGAAATCACTATCCTGTTCTGCAATTGTGTAAATAACTCCCTTTCATGCATTTATTAAAGGAATGCCTACAGTGTCTCATAGCAGAGGAGCAGTAATATTGGGGATGAACAAATCCATTTGGTTTAAAACTGATATGCATCATTAGCCTAAAGATGGCACATCAGGAAGCATTGAAAAATCAGATGGTAAAACCCCACGGACATGTATTATAAAACTCTTTTCAATTTCACAAAATAGAATATTTTCTATGGTTCTGAATATATATAAGAATATTTAGTGGAAGTGATGGAAGTGACACGAACAATAGCTATTAATGAATGAAGGCGAATATACATGTCCCAGAATAATGTTGCAGGATCCAATCTGGGTCAGTCACTGGGACTAGAATTTAGTCTTCTGAAAGCTCAGAAGATTAAACCTCCAGTCCCAGTGATTGACCCAGATTGAATCCTGCAATAGCTATTAATAATAATCACTCTTTAGATCCACAATTTCTTTGCACAGCAGATCACAGGAATTAAAAGTAAGTTATCCACATGATTATCCACTTGTATGACACTTAACTTGATCAGTGTTTGGGAATCTGGTTAGTTATAGTCAATCAAATATATTTATCCCATCAGCCTATCCCTGGTCCTTGGGAAGGACTCGATAGGTGGACAAAAATGCCAAATCTAGTCTGAAAATCTGGCTGACTGTGAGATGAACCATAATAGTGGAAGCTATTTCACTATCAACCCTATAAATTTATACCACATCTGAATTAAATACATTTTAAGGGTTTCCTTTAGTGCAGCCAAGAAAGTTAACAGAAACAGTTTCATGAGTTGAGTAGATGTATACATTTACTTACTTATTCTTGGAAGCATTTTCCATACTTTCAGGGAATCTGTTTCAAGACATTAGTTGTTTTGCAGGGTTTTTATCAATATTAGAATCTGTGGATGAGAGGCAAATGGAGATTTAACATTCTGGCACAAAAAATTCCCTGAATACATTCCATCAGTGTAGCTCTCATACCCAAAAAAGGACTGGTTTTCTAATTGATAATGGCTTACTTTACAATAACTTTTGTCATCTAGTAAAATCCAGGTGCCTCGGAACTACATTTCACAAAATTCCCAATTTTCACTGTGGGCAGGGATCCTAATTATACTTATTTCTGAGTTAACATGTATATACTGGCATGGTTGGCTAAATTTATTTATTAAAATATTCTCAATATCCTGTAACATTTATAACTGCAGACATTTCACAATATAAGCTTTGAATGTATTCACAAATATATAAAACACTAACTATACACACTTTTCCTATTGAACAACACAGTTACTTCATGTTATGTAAAACTACAAGTTCTTTTTTCCCTCTTCCTTCTTTGGGATAAGAAAAAAGAATATGCAACAAGTTACTATTTATATGAACCAGAAGAACCAGTACCATGAATTGCATAAGTTTGTAATTTTTAAAACATAAATGAATATGGGTATAATGAATAATGGCTTAGTAATTATTATTTAGACAATATTAATCCCAATATTTATAATCACTATTGTCATGGTTAATGAAATGTTAATGAATGCATGTCATGCATTTCAATGGCATGAATTTAGCTAGTTGAAGCCTGCTATTTTGGTAGTAAATTTGGACCACATAAATCTTATGATTTCCACAAAAGCAGAAAAGAAGGATTTTCCATTAGTATTTAATACTATAGAGTATAATATATAATGAAATGTGTACCTTTGTCAATATATATAAAAAAAACTGAAGCTGTAAAGCATTACAAAACCTTTGTTCAGAAAGTTATTGGACCTTGTGGTGCTGTCCCAATTCCATTGCTTCTTTAGATTCTGTCCAATTTTATATCAGGTCCAGTGATAGGATGAAAACATTCTTAGTTGGTTTGATGATGTCTTAGGATGGGAGAATAAACTAATTTTTGATATTCTTAGCCATGATGTCCTTTGGACCATCTATCCAGATTGAGCTTAGTAGACACAATATAATGGTGATTATTACTGATCTTGGTGGATCAGAGAGAATGCAGTCCAATTCTTCTTTTAGTTTCCATCATTTCATCATATGGTGATTATGGAATCTTTGATCTGATAACTGAAAATAAACAAGTTGAGACATAATTCAGATAAAACAGAGCTGCTATTGGAAAAAACAACTCCGAATTGATTCTAATTGAGGCTTACAATGGCTTGCAACTGTCTCAGGAGGACAGACTATACTTTGTGCATTTGACTCAGGATTAATTAGAGAGCTAAGACAATGGCCAGCTGTATTTTTTGTTGTTGTGGTTGTGTCAGTGATGACATAAGAAAAAAATTTGCTACAGTAAACTATGCTTTAGATTCACAAACCTATACTAAACATAATAGCTTAAGATCATGTTTGACTGGTGAATCAGTTTTCAATTTGCTGATTAAGGATTTCATTTTTTGATATCTCTGCATTTTTAATTACAGATTAAGGGTTCATGTCTGGTGGTCCTTTAGAAAGGAAACTTATAATTGCTCTTCAACTAATATAAAAAATTAGTCGATAAGACAGATGTGCAAATAACCTCATTACATAAAGTGCAAGAAATAATATTTTTACCTCAATACTCCACCACATCCTGTTCATCCATTTCTTTGTCAACTTCAGTGTTTGTGTGAACTTGTACCACATTCCATTGTTTCATTTTTTATGAGCCCTAATGGATAGAGCACTACGGCTTATCTACGTATCCACATTATCAGGTTGCCCCATAAACTAGTTACAGGCCAATGGCCACTTTTGGCATTGCAGGAATGAACAGCATCACCTGTCCCAAAGATGCTTTTCCATGAGGCAACTGGACTTTCTTGTTTTTCTTTGAAGATATTTCGCTTCTCATCCAAGAAGCTTCTTCAACTCTTCAGAACGTTTTCTTCAGAACGTCAAGTTTCTTTTTGTTCTTTCAAGTCAAGGGAACACTTTTTCGTAGAAACCCTGTTGATACTCGACCTACTGGCTCTTAGAGGTATCTGTTGTCGTCGTGGAGGTTTAAGGGAAGTTGATGGTACTTTCGTTGGTAGCCCTTGTAAAAATGTAAGGACTTCACGATAAGTTTCACAATAAAAGTATGAAGACAGTGGATTCGTGATGTTGTTCATTTTTTCTGCAGCACATTTCTTTCTTCTAAGCCACTTTGACCAACAACTTTTCAGAGGCGGGAATATCTCATCAACTATCTATGGGTAACATGGTCTCTACAAGTAGTCCTCAGGTTATGACAACAGCAATAGGGACCAAGATTGCTACTGCTAAGTGATGCAGTTGTAAAGCATGATATTACATGCCACTTAGCAATGGCAATCCTAGCTGTAATTCCACAGCACATGGGTTGGGAAGGAACCAGGTGGGGTTTGCATGGGTGCTGCGGGAGATGGGTGTGCCACAGACAAGTACTAGGAAGGGCAGGAGGACTGATGGAGGCTGCAGATGGGTTGGCAGAAACAATGTGAGGGGCATTAGAGCCCCTGGGAGGGGTAGCAGAGGCTGCAGGGGAGGTAGGGGTGACCTGTGGATGGGGGCACACTATGGAGTGAAGCTAGACGGGGCTGCAACCTACTTCGCAGCAGATTCCTTGAGAGAAAAAGTGATGGAAGCGACTTACAAGGTCAACTTGCAACTTTTCCTGCCAGCTTCTCATTGACTTCGTTTGTAGGAAGTTGTCTAGGAAGGTTGCCAATAGCAATTATGTGACATGGCTTGCTGTGATGTCATAATCACCAGCTGGGAATCCAAATGCTTGAATTGCTGTGACATGACTGTGAGGATGCTGGGACAGTCAGAACTTTAGGGATCAGTCATAACTTCATTTTTTTTTTAGAGCTGGCATAGAACAGTCTCTGAATGAATAGATGTAAACCGAGGATTATCTATAATGTTTTTTAAAGCAGCCTTGACCAATAGCCATGCAATAATTATTACTTAACATGTAGAATATTACTGGTTTAAAACCCACCAGATTTTTTTTAAGTTACTATTGCTCTTTTCCTGAGATACTTACTAATCCATTGGGGTTACCAGGTTTTTTTCTTAAGTAAGCCCAATGATGCAATTTACTTAACAGACTGAAAAAATGATGAAACAGTGTACCAGTATGCTTATTCATTTTTTGGGGAAAAAATGTGCTTTTTTTAGTTTGGAAATATTTTTGTTTTTAACCAATATAGGGTGTTGTCTGTCTATATTTATCTGTCTATACGTAGGTAACATTTTATATTGTAAAACCAAATGTATGTTAATCTCCTATGTTTTTAAACTGTTAAAAAAAGACACTTTGCTTTTTGCATAAGTGAACCCATGTAAACTCTGCAAAGACAAAGAAAGATATATAAACAATTCCATATATCTTAATGTGTAATAGTGGATAAATTCACTAATCTTTGCATTGGGAATTATTAAATATTTTTGTCCCTCCTACTTCTGCATATATGTCCTGCATCTAAATTATTGCTATTATATTAACTTGGTATGTTGGTATGTTTTTATATCTGAATATATTGATGAGCTAGTTTTGGTGTAATAGTTAAGGCATTAGGCTAGAAACTGGGAGACAGTGAATTCTAGTCCTGCCTGAGGCACAAAGCCAGTTGAATGACCTTGAGCCAGTCACTCTGAAATCTTGCCAGGAAAACTGTAGAGACTTGTTAATGCAGTAAGCAAGGGTCAATAACTCTAACTTGAAGGTACTAAAACAAGCACTGATAATTAAAACATTTTTTATTATCATCATATGCATCAAGTATTAAATGTATATTTTTGTGTGTAAATCCAAAACTACACTTATTGTGAAAAGGCATTTTATAATAACATGTATTCAAGAGACATTCAAACTTAAAAGAGGAACAATGAGAATTTTCTTGTGCATAGTCACTTATTCAGCTCATAGTTGAATTCAAGCAGGGAAAATAAATGGCCAGAGATCTGAAAAGTTCCTACTTCCCTTTTATCAAATACTCATTAATTGTCTATTCATTTGTGGACCTAACTTAAAAAAATGCAAGGAAGACGGACAAATCTACATTGTAGGTGGTCCTCCTGATTAAAGCAATAAAAACTTTGATGTTTCTTTTGATTATTTAGCCCATTTTTTACCAAGGCATCTTCAGAATATGAAACTTGGATGTCCTGAATTACACTTTGTTTTCCCAATGTAGAAAGAAGTTTGCACAGCTGCATTCCAAAATATTAGATGTTACTGAGAAAATATGTGCTCGCTTCTCGATCCCCTTAAATTGTATTTGTTGAATTTGGTTGCAATTCTAAATACACAATTCTAAGAAGTTTAAGAGAACTCAGTAGGACTCCTTCCTGAATAAATATTGCTTCGAACCCAACCCCGTTTTATCTGTTTGTATTGGTTTTGCCTCCTGCCCTTCAAGGCAATTCTCTCTGCCTTCTACACATGGGCAGGTATGCTCAATTAATGAAATTTTAGCATACCTGTCTTGTAGCAAAGCAGAAGGAATGATGTTATATGAAAGCTTTTCTCAGAATGGGAAAAGGGACAGGATATAAATAATTTGCTAGATTTCATATACTCTTAAGAACCCAAATTCTATTGTTCTGGGACAATGTTTTTACCTCAGCTTGATGTTCCATATCATTCATTGTCTGAGTAAATATTTGCTTAGCCTGATTGTATGTTAATGTCAATAAAAACATTGCCATAGGTGTATACTACAGGCCACCCAACCAAACAGAGGAAATAGATGAACTTTTTGCTAGTCAGCTAACTATCGTATAAAGGAAGCACATCACAATAGTAATGGGGGACTTTAACTACCCTGTGTAGTTGACCCTCTGTTTGAGACGTGGTTCACCTTCTAGTTTGTCCAAGGACCGTTTGGATCGTCTGTTGAAACAGAGGGTTTTTCATCTCTTCCCTTGATCCCCTAATCGGTAAAACCTAGATTAAGAGTGATTGTCTCTACTTTACTATCTTCGTGTTGAAGCCATAGGAACCCTGGGAGGAAGTGATCATGCAATCTTGGAATTCAACATTATGGAAGCACAAGCAATAGAACAGTCAAACTAGAGTCTTGGACTTCAAGAGAGCTAATTTCAATAAACTTAGAGAGGGCTTGGGAAGGATTCCATGGATGAAAATCCTCAAGGGGAAAACAACTCAAGAAGCTTGAAAATTTTGAAAAATGAGATAATAAAAGCCCAGTCTAGCACAATATCAACAAAGAGGAAAAATAACAGCTCTCAAAAGAAACCAGCATGGCTGCATAAAGAACTCTCTGACAAATTGAAAGATAAAAAGGACAAGTATAGAAAGTGGAAAGAGGGGCACATAACTAAGTCAGAATATCAGCAAATAGCCTGAGCCTGCAAAGATGAAGTGAGGAAAACCAAGGCTCAAAAAGAACTAAGGCTTGCGACCAAAGTCAAAAATAACAAAAAAAGCTTATTTCAACATGTAAAATACAAGAAAAAAGTTAAGGAAATGATTGGTTCATTAGTGGGTGAAAGTGGCAAGAAGGTGACAAGCAACAGGGAGAAAGCAGAACTATTTAACTCGTTTTTTGCATCTGTCTTTACATAAAGGGAAAAAACTGACCAACCTATCAAAAATAGTGCCATAAAAAACAGAATAGAAACACAAGTTAAGATAGGCAAGAAAATGGTAAGTGAGCACCTGTCCAGCCTAGACGAGTTCAAATCGCCAGGACCAGATGGATTACACCCCAAGGTTCTCAAGGAACTGGCAGATGTGATCTCAGAACCACTGAACTATATTTTTCAAAGATCCTGGAGCAGTGGGGAACTACCAGAGGACTGGAAAAGAGCTGATGTAGTTCCCATCTTCAAAAAAGGAAAAAAATGGACCCAGGAAATTACAGACCTATCAGCCTGACCTCAATACCTGGGAAGATCCTGGAAAAAATAATCAAACAACGAATCAGCGAACACCTAGAGGCAAACAAAGTCATTATTAAAAGCCATCATGGGTTTGTCAAAAATAGATCATGCCAGACAAATCTTATTGCATTCTTTGACCAAGTGACACAATTAGTGGATCAGAGGAATGCTGTGGATATAATTTACTTGGACTTCAGTAAGGCATTTGATAAAGTAGATCACAACCTATTACTTGACAAGATAGAAAAATGTGGGGTAGACAGCATCACCACCAGATGGATCCGTAGCTGGCTGACCGGCCATACTCAGCGTGTGGTCCTCAATGGAACCGCATCTACATGGAGGGAAGTGGGTGTCCCAGGGCTCTGTTCTGGGCCCAGTGCTCTTCAACATCTTCATCAACGATTTGGATGAGGGGATAGATGGGGAACTCATCAAATTTGTAGACGACACCAAGCTGGCAGGAATAGCCAACACTCCAGAAGACAGACTTAAGATACAGAAGGATCTGGACAGACTTGAACATTGGGCACTATCTAACAAAATGAAATTCAATGGTGAAAAAAGCAAGGTTCTACATTTAGGCAAGAAAAACCAAATGCACAGGTATAGTATAGGGGGTACCTTGCTCAACAGTAGTAACTGTGAGAGGGACCTCGGAGTCCTAGTGGACAATCACCTAAATATGAGCCAGCAGTGTGCTGCAGCTGCCAAAAAGGCCAACACAGTGCTAGGCTGCATTAACAGAGGGATAGAATCAAGATCACATGAAGTGTTAATACCACTTTACAATGCCTTGGTAAGGCCACACTTGGAATGCTGCATCCAGTTTTGGTCACCGTGATGTAAAATAGATGTTGAGACTCTAGAAAGAGTACAGAGAAGAGCAACAAAGATGATTAGGGGACTGGAGGCTAAAGCATATAAGGAACGGCTGCTGGAATTGGGTATGTCTAGTTTAATGAAGAGAAGGGCGAGGGGGGACATGATAGCAGTGTTCCAATATCTCAGGGGCTGCCACAAAGAAGAGGGAGTCAAGCTATTTTCCAAAGCGCCTGAAGGCAGGACAAGAAGCAACGGGTGGAAACTAATCAAGGAGAGAAGCAACCTAGAACTAAGGAGAAACTTGCTGACAGAACAATTAACCAGTGGAACAACCTGCCTCCAGAAGCGGTGAATGCTCCAACACTGGAAATTTTTAAGAAGAGACTGGACAGCCATTTGTCCGAAATGGTATAGGGTTTCCTTCCAACTTTTTTTTATTATTATTATTATTATTATTATTATTATTATTATTATTATTATTATTATTATTATTATTATTATTACTACTACTACTACTACTACTACTACTACTACTACTACTACTACTACTACTACTACTACTACTACTATAAAATTGTTCCCAAAGCCCAAATGATGTAAGCTTCTGCTCTTCCACCAATTTCCAGTTTGAGGCAAATGGTTGGGAAGTCTTGAATTTTTAGTCAATAATGAATCATCAGCTTTCAGTCTTCTATTTAATTTTAGGCATTTCTGTCTCCAGAACAGAAATCTATCTAACCTGGATATTGGCTGTCCTGTTAGGATCAGCAAACAATAACTTTGTTTTTACCTACTCCAGTTCATCCTTCTTGGCATAAATTCCCACCTTTGTGTCACACAGGATTTAGGCCAAAATTTGGCTTCAAAAAGTTTTAATGCAGCTGGCATAAACTGACCACATTACTAAAGAAAACACACTAAATAGTTGACTATCTTGAGGATTCATATACTATTTAGTCACAGTGTGTGCTCCCAAGTTGCTTTGGAGTGGGAAAGCTCTCCAAGATATTTAAAAAATTTGACCAGGTTAATTCCCAGTCTCCTCTAATATTCAGCTTTTTTCCTGGCAAAAAGCAGCATTTTTTATTTTTTTATATTTTTTCAAAAATTATTCACCAGATGGTTCTGCTTGCTATGTAAAATATGGCTTTTATTGCTCTTTTAAGCCTAGTGTGCGTCTGTAATATAACAGCAGCATTGTCTGCATAAAGCATGGGGATCTTATGCCTGATACATTTGCACTGTGAAAATCAGGATTATATCAAATATTGATATAGTGGTAACATATTAAACAAAGATGGAGGTAAGATACATCTCAAACACAAACATGCCAGAGTGAATTAACTTAAGTGAATTACACCTAACTTTTAGACACACATTTGAATATAAATTGTACAGCAAGGAAGATCAATACCATAGATGTGTTTTATGGTTTTTTCCAAGAACAATTCTAGGTATTGAATTAAAAGTAGTTTTAAAATCTAAAATGCCCTCATTCAGGAAAGATTTCATTTTCTGAATATAATTTTGCATAAGATGATGAGGGATATTGCTTTGCTCATTTTGTATGCAAATCTGTATTTCTTTTCATTTAGCACACAGTCATGATCAAACCACTTTGTAGTTTACTTCAGATCTTTCTAACTCATCCAGAAATAACATTCTTAGTATTAAGAGACAAGGGTTATTCTAAGCATGAATCCACCTCTAGCTGTTGAAATGAATTTAGGTTTTATGAAACCATCTAATAACTAACAGGTATTTATAGGTATAAATATCCCTAATATGTATATTCTATTCTTCAATCTCCCTCTAAAGAACCATTAACTACTCAGTGTGCTAATCCAAGCTCCTAGCCATCTGTTTTAACATAAAATCTTGCCAGGTGACTTCTTAAGTCCTTTGCTCCCTTTACACATAAAGGTACCTCTAACAATTCCTCCTCATAATAATTCTTAAAGTGCAGAAATAAGGAGTGATCATTTGACCTAATTTTAGTATCCATACTAGATTTGTACTATTATCTGTAATCTGGGCATGCAAACCAAGTGGAGACATGCATATACTAGACAATCTGTGACCTGTTGGGTCATTCTTCTTTCCACATATAATACAGGCTTGAGCGTCTCATCACCCTCAGGAGAACCCCAGTGAAGCAAACTCCTCTCTTCCTTTGCTGACCCACAGAACAGCATGCCACTTTGCTGGAGGGAGGGGCAACCAAGGGAGATGTAGGACCGCAAGGAAAATTGCTCCCCTGCTCCCTATATTGGTGTGTCCCCAAGGGCCCTGTCCCTCTAGGGAGGAAAAAACTTCACCTGTTGACTGCTAGTGCCCCGCAACCAGCATCCAAGTCACTCCCTCATTTTTTCTCCACCAGCCACACCATTAAGAGATTTCAAATTTTGACCTTGATTCCAAAGCAGCCAATGGCTGCTTGCCCTTTGGGCCTTTTTGCCAGCTGAATGGGTATAGGAGCACAAGGGAGATGGGAAAGAGGGCAGGGATATACCCTTCCATCTTCCCTTGCATCAGACAACCTCTGCATTTCTGGGAAGTATAGTCAGAATGCATGGTAGCGCCAAAGTGGTTACAACTTTGCCAAATTTTAGTCCCATGGAAGTCATGGGTTCCGGTTGTTGGACACATTCTGTAAGTTACCCTGTCAGAGGTATTTTGATTCAAAAAATATTTCTGTATGCTGCACCATTTTGCCCAATTGAAGGTTTCAAGGTATCAAACATATGTGAGAGTTTTAGTAGTGCATAGATATATAGATAAAAAGTGTCAGATTGAGACTCAACTGAGAGACTAATACCAATGACTCTAAAGAAACCAATAGATGGTCTTGATTGATACTGAATTGCCTCTTGTTCTTATTAAATGGGGCCATCTCACACACTGAAGATGTGCATAACATTGATCCAAATGCAGATGAGTAGTTCTCAAGTACAAAATATTCTGCAATTAATTGGTAAGCAAGAACACAGTAATTTCAACTTGGTCATCAAAATTGCTTATTTCATTTCTTCACTCTTCTTGGGAATTGATAGAAGTCTGTAACGACTTTGTTGTGTTTGAAGGCTTTATGGATTATTCAGTATGTTATCATATGGAGCAGTGTTAACAGGTGTGGGCATTATTTTGCACTCCTACTCCATGTTGACATTTTACCCAAAGCTTGGAAGACTGTTGGGCAAGATGCCAAAGTACTGTAGAAACAATCTGAGTCTTAAGAGCATTTGGGGAATGACCTATGTTGAAAGGAGAGCACTAATCCCTTAACACCATGAAGAGTAAGGAGATGTATTATCTCTGTCATTACACTTAGGTTCTAAGAATCTGCAAGAGACATTTATAATTATTCATTTGCTATTGCCATGAAGATGGTTTGATTCTTTTCTATTGACAGCATAATTTTAATGGCAAGTCCTTCTCTTTTGTTGCCAAAATGTGAAATCAGCTTACTATCTTAATGTTTGTTTTATGATGAAGAAATGTAATATCCTTGTCAATGTAGGAATTTGTTTTTGTTTTGTAATCCACATTAGCTACCACTATTTTTTCAGAGCAAGAAATACTTTTTTTTATTAAGGCTTTTAATTCCCCTGGCTTATTAGCTTCTCACAGTGGTTCAAAAACAGATACTGTTTTGTGTACAAAAGTTTTACAACCAAGGACAAATCTGTACAGCCATCTAATCAGTTACTGTTTTATCTTTTTCATTCTTCAATACTATATCAACTTCCTCTCCTTTACTTCCATCTACCATTATCTCTTTGGCTGACCGAAATTGTCAACATCTCAGTCTAGTAAAGAATAATATTTAATAACTATAGATACGTTGAGAAGAATTTGTGCTTTTTTGGTATTTTGGTATTTAAACAGTTTTATATTTTCAGCTGCTTATCCATTTTTTGTGGTTTGAATTTCCTTCTGCAGCACTTCCAATGTGATCTTTATCATGCTGCAATGCTCACCAGTTTGCTGCCCATTCAATTTCTCATTTGCAAAGCAACCCAATAAGCAAGGTAGGAATAAGCACTGAAAAATTATTGGTCTACTCCAGGTGGTTGCATGCTAAACAAATTGTCTTCATTCCCACGCCATATCAAAGAGAAAGGACAGTTTACATACAGATACTCTTTGATTTACAACTAGTCATTGAACAACCATTCGGAGTTAAGAATGTTTTGTGACCAATAAAGCACTTCTGGCTATCCTAAAATGTTGTGCTATGCACACTTCCCACCGTCACATTACCTCATTTTGGGTTCTTGGCAACCACATTCATGACTGGTTGCAGTGCCCCCAAGTCATATGACTGTAATCTTTGATTTTTGCTGTTTTCCAGGAAAAAATACCCATTCAGAAAATGAATTTGGACTTATAATCACATGATTTTCTTAACAGCTGCCATAAAAAGTCATAAAATTGGGTCCAGTCATGTGGGTGCCTTGACTTATGACTGTCAAGACTTAAGACTAAAAGTCCAGTCACAATTGCAGTAATAAGTCAAGGACTACCTGTATTCAATTTATCCTTTTTTTCATAAAGTCTGTTTTTATTGGGCCATATGAAAAAAGAAAAGCCTTGGAGGAAGCTGTAAAACTGGCAAGTCAGCCTCTGTTTAAATACTTGTTAGTCTAAATACTAACAAGTTTAAATACAAGTTTAAATACTAACAAGTCTAAATACAAGTTTAAATACTTGTATGTCTAAAAGTCAGGATTGGGGAGTGAAAATAATTTTTGCAAATGGGGAAGCACATTGCTTATAACTTCTAGGACCACAGTACTTCAAAGCTAAATGTAAGTGCTATTATTCTGTAGTTTCAAATATACGTCAACTGAACTAGAAATACATTGGCTCCAATCTCAACTAATTGGAGTTGAGGAGTTGGACTGTGGAGGTCTGAAGCTGGTTTTGAGCTAACAAGAGTCCAAAGAAAGGCCTTTCTGCACCAGGACACTTTGTTAGCTCAAAACCAGCTTCAGACCTCCATAGTCCAACTCCTCAACTCCAATTAGTTGAGATTGGAGCCAATGTATTTGGAAAGGCCTTTCTTGTGGTAATAAATTTCCGTTTCAGAAATGGAATCTGGAGCATTCTAAGTGTCAAAAAAAGGGAGGGGGATATTCTTGTTATGGACTCCCCATCTGAATTAAAAGTTAGGAGAGGAGGGATGAATCAAACACAAATGTCTTGTTCAGTCAGTATTTTTGCACGTAATGAAACATGTAAACATCAGTGAACAGCACCTTGCTTCTGAAGGTTAAGATGGAGACATTAGTTGAAAGCTAGTCCCATATGCTGAAGTGAACAGTTTTTACTGCACTCAAGAAGGCAAGTTCCTCACTAAAAAATACCAACACAACTTGTAGAGGGAAATCACTACTCCCTCATGCTTCTATCTTCAATTCTACATGCAAAAAGATCTTTAGTCTGAATTGGATTAAAGTGTCCAACAGAAGCCTTCAAAGCTTAGTTAAAAGAATAACTGAATTCTGAACATGTATTTTTATTCCTGCAAATGCACAAATAGAATAAGATGGGGAAAACTGACTACAGTCAAATGGGAAGTGTTTCTGTACAGCAATTCACATAAAGAAAACATAAATATGCCTTTATACTTACTTTTGGCTTTTTTTTAATCAGCTGCTTCAAGAAGCTTATGCAGGTTACAAAAAGGTGAGTGGTTTTATCTAATATATTCTGGATGTAACTTCGTGTATAAGCAAATCACGAGATTTATAAAATGTATGCAATTCTGTACCATAGGAAAACTTTCATCGTTCAGATTAATGAAACCTTAATAATTTGTATTTGTGAATATATTTTTTTATCAAGTGATTGAAAAATCGGGATTTTATGGACTACTAACTTACTTGATTTGAGATACTAACAAAAATGATATTAATCCAACACCGATAAAGTGTTAAGAGTTTAATCTTTAATCAAAAGTCCAAAAAGCATTTTTTAAAACCAGAATCAGTTTGCCTCCTCTCTATAGCCACTTCAGATTTCTTTCAGTTATGAGGAAAGTCCTTGCCATTTTTCTGAAAGTAGTTTCATGCAGATTTTTACGCATTTATATTATTGATGCAAACTCTTCTACTGTCAATTTCAAGTAGTCTATGGCGATGGCTATTCTGCCAATGCAAATTCTTTCTTTTGACATCTAAAGTTGAATGCATTTAACATCTCTTTAGTGGTTAAATTGGCTCCTTTCATAATCAATCTCTCACCATCAGCTAGAAAAGAAATTAACAATTTTATTATAGAAGGACAATAAAAAGCAATCAGTGTTAACAGTTCTATGTTACAAAATCAGATAGATCTTTAGTAATGTTATTTTCAATATGAACAAGAATGACAATTTCATTCATTTGAACATCAAATGATAAATTATGCATACAGATATCTGAGATTCTTAAAGAAGGGGTGGCAATACAAACCTAAAGCTAGGATATGAGGTGCCTTTCACTGAAATAAACCCTGCCACAATCTAGCCCAGTGTTTCTCAACCATAGCAATTTTAAGATATGTGGACTTCAACTCCCAAAACTCAGAATGCTAGTTGGAGAATGCTGGGAGTTGAAGTCAACACATCTTAAATATGCCAAGGTTGAGAAATATGGATTTAGCCAAATACTATAAAAACCAAATGACAGAAGATTCCAGGGTTTCAAGTGATGAATTTTAATATTACCTGGAAATGTCCAGGACAAAATCTGTAATCTACACACTCGGGGTCACCACTGAACTACAAGTTCTTACCCACTTCAACACTATTTCCAAAACCAAAATTGGCACCATTTGGCTTGATATACAATGTACTGTACTAAGTGCCCAAAGGTCAAACATCTAATGGAAAAAGAATGCTCCAAAAAGTGTTTTTTCACTCCAGGGGACAGAAACCCTAATCACCATGGTTGCAATCCACATCCAGGTTCCAGGTAATAGATTAAATTAGATTAGATTAAATGATTAGATAACCTTTATTGTCATTTTTTTTACTGTGGGCACATCGGCACACATTAAAAATGAAATTTAGTTGCTTGCTCTCAAAGTGTACACAAACATAACACATTGTTGTATACTATATACAGCGTATGTATAGACCTACACCCTTACATATAAGTAACATATAATAATAAGCCCTAATGATCTAAAGAAAACTTGAATACATGATCAGACATGTTTCAAAGCATGATTTTTAATTGTACTCATACTTTCGCATCTTTTTCTGGTAAAATTCTACATTAATTTTTTAATAGACATCCTATTGTTTTTGTTAAAGTAATTTCATCAGTAATTTACAGTGGCTTCTAGAAGTTACAATAAGCCATCTAGTGGTAAGATTTATTTAAATAAAAGATACTTGAAACAGAACAGATATACTTCAAAACCTTTTTCTACATAACCTCTAATACTTCTAATTCTTTTAGAACTCATGATATTTTGAGCATTAGACAATATTTCCTGCTATTGGTTACATTAAGATATTTCTTACCAAATGTGATGTCTATAACTGGTTCAGATCCATCATGTTTTACTTCTGTTTTCACATTACAGTTCAAGTTTGATTTATATGCCTTCTTTTCAAATAGACATTGAAGAAAATTTCTGAAAAGAAGTTGGAGAGGGATCAGAAAGCCTGTAAAAATGTATGTATATATCTTGTCAACAACTTGTTATGTAACTGTTACATACAAAGCAGCAATATTTTCATGTAAAAGATAAAAGGAGGCCTACTTAAGAGATCTATGATATATATAAACACAAGATTGTCTTAACTGCTGAGTTGCTTTGTGCAGTATCAATATCCATCTGCTATATGATACTAAAATGCTAAGCTATTCTATAGCCATTGTTCAACATGTCATGTGAATTCAGGCAAGAGTCAAACTGTAGTTAAAGAGAATATTAACTACAATGTGATCATGGTTATTGTAGATGTAGCCATGATCTAGACCAGGGGTCTTCAAACTTGGCCCTTTTATGACTTGTGAACTTCAACTCCCAGAATTCCTCAGCCAGCGTGCCTGGCTGAGAAATTCTGGGAGTTGAAATCCACAAGTCAGAAAAGGGCCAAGTTTGAAAACCCCTGATCTAGACTGTCAACTGACCTGACTTAATCATAAGGAGGCATGATAGCAAGCTTACAATTAAATTGCCATTAGCACTCCCAGAAATTTGTTTTAAGATGTAGAAATACCTATACAGATGCTCCTGCAGCAGAATCACCATTTCTCCTATTTATTTTTCACCACCTGCTCAAGGGGATGACAGCTGATCAATATCCTGGCACTTTCAGATGAAACAAATTCCAGGTCTATTTTAATCAGGATTTAATCCTAAATCCAGTACTGAACAGATAGTTATTACAATACTTTTGCATTTTCTGGACATTTCAGACTCATTTCATCCCATTCTTTTTTTGAACTATTACCATTTGGTAGATGGTACAGGATAATAAAAACAAAGACAAATAGGCTGAAAAATAGTTTTTATCCCAGAGCTGTAACCATATTAAATACCACAGTATAGTGCAACATTGAAGTGAAATATTAGGGCAGTACAATGGTGAATAGAATGCAAAGAATGTGTGTATATAATGTATTTGTGGTTTTTATTTGTATGTAGTGTGCACTTAATTTTGTTAATTTTGTTGTGAGTTACACAATGACAAAGATATTCTATTCTATTCTGTGTATTTTCTTCTGCAGGGTGCTCATAGAAACCAAAGTCTAATACCAAATGCTGGCTCGTGAATTAAAACAGAATTTAAATGCAACAGTTACGACCCTTTCAAGATAGGATGCCCCTCCATCATCTTTGTTTCCCACAAAGTTAAAAAAAGGAAACAAAAGGCAAAAGACCATTTGCATCCAGATAATTTATTCCTCAGTCCCATTCTATTGTTCAGGATTTAGCCCCAAACGAGCATGTAGCGCATCCCAAGGATGGGCAGCTCATTCCTTGCAAACGGCGTTGTTTTCTAAGCCTGCGATCCCCATTACACACAACAGTCTCCCATGTAAAAAAGCCTTCGCTTTTATAGTCCGATCCGGAAACTCCGGGCTGGCTTTGCAAGCTCTGGGAAGCCTCACTCGCGATCCTTCTCACCTGGTGCTTTGCACATTGGACTCGAAAGGACAAAAAGTGACCAGGACGGTCTTCACCTGCTTGAGCGACACACCAGCCCTCTTCGGGAAGATGTACGACATTTTGTCCCACGGGCTACTCCTTAGTAACCGGAAAACTACAATTCCCAGAAACCCATTCAGTGCGCTTGTGCCGGGCAGTTGTCTAGGCGCTTAGCTTTCTGGGAAATGTAGTTCCTTATCTTATTACCGCACCGCAGATTCGTTTGAAGTCCTTCGGTGGGACCACGCGCACGTTCGTCAAGTTTTATTTCCAGGAGCTGTTTACACATCGTTAACTAATGTGACTTGCTGGCTTCCGCTATGTACTTCTAATCTATACTATAGCAGAATCATAAGCAAACAACTGGAGTTGGATTACAACATGAGTTGGCTATTTCGTAGTTTATGCGAATTTTGTTTCCCACACCATTAAAGAAAAAAAAAAGGCGTCTTTTAATTGTTTGAGGACGCTTTCCCATTTAAAGACAAATGATCTTTTGGCAAGAAATCCCAAAACAAAATTAAGCAGCATCCCGTATGTTTACTGAGCATTCAGTCTGTTTGACTTTTGAGGGATTTACTTCTGAGTAAACATACTCAAAGCTATAATAAAGAATACCTTCTGATGCCCCATTTTTTCCTCTGCTGGTTGACTTCTGTTTGCTCTATGCATGTATGCAGAGCTGCTCTTCATAAGTGATTTGAAAAGTTCAGAGAATGCATTATGAGTTTCTTTCTTTGGGTTTCAGTTTGATTAACAACAGCAATCCTTGGAAGAGAAGGTTGGAAAATAGCACCTTCCTTGCCAGAAATCTCCATATGATGAGGTTTAATCAATCAAATGAATGATATGCAGTCCATACGTAGGTACAGGTACACAGAAATGCAACAGTATCCTGGGTGCACTAAAACAAAATGCCAAAGACTGAGAGAAAGCAAACAGTGACTTATGGGTAAAAATGCCAAGAGGCAGGACATGAACTTTCATGATCAAGAACTGCCCAAGAACAGCTAGATTCCTCTCCAAGTCGTCTTTAAATTGTAATAATATTCCATGACAAGATCAATGAAAATTAGCTGCCCAGAAGCTAAATACGTTTAGATTATAAAAGGGACAATAAATAGAACTCTGTGAGAAATGTGCAGTGAGTATAAGAGTGTTCCTCATGAATATATTCTCTGCGTTATAGCTTGCTATTTTATTTGCTGTTTTGATTTGTGTATTTTAAAATCTTAAGCTGTAAGATATGTGTTGTCTATCCTTGAAAAAAAAAAAAGTGATGTATATTTAGAATATAGCATTGTATTTTGATCCTGGCTGAAATATAATATTTTTGGCCATCCCACAGTATGTTGTTTTTCTGGCAAAAACAATACATTGAGCAAACAATACCACTGAGGAAGTCTCAATGAATATTAAATTCAGCACCTCGTGGACTGAATGTAACAATAAATAATTGAAGAATTCTTTTCTATTTTCCTCAATTATATTGTAACTGATGTTATTTAAATGGCTTCTTATGGAAAATCCTGAAATCTATTGATGCTAACTTTTCATAGATGCAAATCTACTTTCATTGAATGTATATTGAACCTTCATCCACATGATGGCAGCCTTCTCCCACAGCACTTCATATGATACTTTTTTAAAAATCAGTATCTGTATTTTCTAAGCTTTAATTCATATTTTCCCAGTTGGGTAGTTTCCATATGTGTTGAGTTACACCTTGCCCAGTTTCTTTCAGCCAGTTGAAATAATGGGTGTACAGTATATCTGGAGGATGTCAAATCAGAAAAAGCTGCTTTGAAAACTTTTGGAACATGGGTCAAAACTTGGGTCAAAACTTTTGACCCATGATGTCATCAGACTTGCTTGCTTGATGTAACAAACTAACACACTTCTGCTTCTTGAAATTAATCCAGTAATAGATCAAAATAACATTCATTGTCCAGGGAACTTTGATGGATATTGAAGACTTTAGATTTTTCCTCCTACTATATTAAATAGGAAAAAAAATGATCCACTGCTATTACTATTGATATAATAATGATTTTCAAGGCTTCTCTTACTGGTAATACAGAAGGTAATGCAGAATAGACAAAAATAAGAAAAGCTTTGCCTATACTTTATAACTATGACAACTCTGTATAGGAGGAAAAATTACAATAGTTAAATGGTTCATTACAACTTTGAAAGGAAGGAAAAGCTCATATTTCCTCTGAATTTTAAATGCATAAAGTGGAACGTGGATGCAAAAACAGAGAGTGTTCTAATCCAAGGGCATCTGCAGTGGGATCAAAAAGGTCAAGATGATGGCTGTCACCCTGTGATTAAAACCCCAAACCTTCTAAAGCACATTCTATACATATGTGAGTGTGATTTTGATTGCACAGAGCTGCAACCATTTTTTACTTTTATAGTAAGAAATTTCACCAAGTATTTTAAGTGAATCTAGCCCAGAATTTTTCAAATTTGGCAAATTTAAGATGTATGAATTTTCCAGACAGCACGAATGGGCCAACTTTCAGAATTGCTCAGCCAGAATTCCCCCAGTAGGTTGCCTGGGGAATGTTTAGGGTTAAAGTCCGCAATCTTAAAGTAGCCAGGTTTGAAAAAAAACTAATCTTGCAAAACTCGTTTAGACTTGCAAGAGAAATCACAAAAAGGCCATAAACAAAACATTTAAAAAGAGACTTTAGAAACTCCATAGTGTCTTTCCAATAAACTATAGTTTAATGTACTCGGAAGTCCTACGTTGTGCTTTTAATGGTATATAATACCAAGACTTCTTTGCTGTTTTATAGAACTACTTTGAAGATCTTACACCTGCAGTATTTGCTTTTATGTATCAGTCACTCAAAATAATAGCAGCATTGCCTACTTTTCTGTATTTTTTTTAAAAAAATAGGAGATCTAAATAAAACAAGATGCTTCCATTAGCAAATCTTTTTAATAGTTTTTCACACAGTCGCTTGACAAGAGGCAGCATTAAAATTTGATTAAACAAATAAATACATGATTTTGAGTTTCAGTCTTTTTTTAAAATAAAAGCCTGTGAACATAGCTTCCACAGAGTATGAAATTTTGCATTATTATTTACAAAGTGTAGTGCAGGTAGTCCTTGCTTAACAACTTTCCTATTTAGCGACCACTTGTAGTTAACAGTGCTGAAAAAGGCACTTTATGACTGGTCTTCACTCTTACAACCATCACAGCATCCTTTCAGTCATGTGACTGAGATTTGGGCACTTTGCAACCTATGGGCATATACATAGAATCCCACTGTCACATGATTGCCATTTGCATGTGTCACAGCCAGCTTCTAACAGGTAGAGTCAATGAAGAGGTCAGCAATAAAAAATTATGGTCATGTGATGCCATCACATTGCTTAGTGAGGAAGTTGCCAGTTGCAATAGTGATCATTAAGGACTACCTATATTAGGTCTCTGAAGCTTGACTAATAGAGCTAGAAATTAAACAGGAAAAATAATGCATGTTTGCTTTTCTTTCAGAGTATCTTTTCCCAGTATGACAGACCACCTCTGCAAACTGATCACATAGCAATTGTTTGAAGTGATGACAATCCCCCCCCCGAAACAGACTTATGGCCCAGTTTCAAAGTTCTGATGTTGGGAGACCCCCTGCAGTCATGTGACAAATTTTGGGTGCTTAGCAACCAGCTTGCATTTATGGCCGTTTGCAGTGCACCACAGTCACATGACCATGATTTACTACAATTTTGTTGGAAACTGGCATTTGCTTCCAGTTTCTGACAAAAACCAGCCCATAGTGAACAATGGATTCACTTAATGACTGCCATGTTCCCTTAATGACCATTGCATTAACTTAATGACCACTGTGGTTACTTAATGACCACCATGATAAAGGTGGTAAAATCAGGTCCAGTTACAAGGTGACTGGCTTTACGACCATCATGATTTATGACTGTAAATGCCATGATCAGTTGTGCTTGTAATTATACGACTACGTGTAGTATACTTTCACTTGAGAAAACTGAAGGAAAATGAAAGCACAATCAGATATCATACAGAGTAAGGAAGGAAAATAACCTTGACAGGGACAAAATAACCCCAGATCCATTTTTATTTTGTTTTGTTTGTTTGTTTATTTCCTGCTTTTATTAGTTTTACAAATAACAGAGTGTCAGATATATGCAATACACCTTCCCCACAACAATAACTCTGTAAGGCGAGTTGGGCTGAGAGGGAGTGACTGGGCCAAGGTCACCCAGCTGACTTTCATGGCTAAGGCAGGACCTGTTTTCTAGCCAGGGTAAAAAGTGTGACTCAAACCCAAAACAATCCATGAAGGGAAGGAAACACATTAGGCACCTCATTAGCTTCACTGGAATATAAGGAGGTGGTGAGGAGGGGAAAAGCACAATCAGACTTGCAAAAGTTTTGGGAACTGCAGTCTCAACAGCTTTGAAGTGGGCCTGTTCAAGAAGACTATATTTTAGTTGATCAACTAAGCATCACAACCATACATACAACAGAATAGGGCTACTCACAAGGGAATGCAGACATTACAAAATTATTTAACTTTATTTTGTGCTGAAACATCCACTTGTCTTTCTTAAAAGAAATGACCTCACTCAAATGTTACATCAAGACAGCCTTTCAATTGATTTTTTTAAAATAGCAAAATATCTGATAAACATTTCTAAGTGGTATTGATCTTTTACTGACTGAGAATACCCTGGATACCCTGAAATTGTCTGACATATTTTGATATTTTTCTTTTTAATAAGTAAGAAAGCAATTAATTCATGCGTTGAACTAAGGCATGGTTTGTTTCACTGTAGATCAATCTTTGGATGCCAAAACTGTGATGGCAGTTTTTCCATGGACAGGGTGTGTGTGGTTTCGCAAGCTGCCTAGATCCCACACATGCATAGATGGGGCTTTGCTTCCTTGTGCAAACTGGTTCCTGGCAAGACACAGTCCGGTGCCAGTCCATGGCCCAGAGGTTGGGAACTCCTGCTGAAGAATAAGCCACAATCAACTGGCTTCAGCTATTTCATTATGCAGTAAACCATAGACTGGCATCCTAACACCTCCGAGCAGCTTCCAAGTTCTTTTTTCTTTTACAGCTGCAGGAAAATTTCCTACCACAATTGTGCAAAATAATGGGTAATACTAGCAGTCTTTTTCAGATGTAAACTCATCAAAACCATAAGTGTGCTGGAAAAACAAAACAAAATAGGAAAAGCTAAATCCAACCAACACAAAACCAAGAAAAAAAATCCTAAGTCCACCAAAGATTCTGATCATGGAAACCTTCAGAACATAATGGCTGAGACCACATTCCCACTCGCACCAAACCATGGTACAAACATGCTCTGGCAACTTCTTTTTTCTGCTATGAAACGTCCCCATAATATAGTATTGGCTATCTAATCCTCATGTCACAAATTGGACAGATTTAACTATAGGAGTATTAGTTTTTCTTTCTTCATCCATCGCCATCTAGCAGCAACCTCAAGGTGTATAAATTGTGTAACACTTTACCACCCCTTACAATTTAAGTTACAATTTCAGAGTGCAATCATTTATTTCAAGCACATCCCATCTACTCTGGATCCTGGTCAGTCTTTTCTGTTACCATTCTGTTGTCTTACAAAGAGGTTGAATGGAATGGTAGATGAAATGGCAGTAAAATTACTTGATATTTATTGTCCCTAAGAAAATAGTTGGACGGGTCTATGTGGTCACCAAAATTTGTGCTTGGCTTTCCAAAATTTGTAAACATTAATTGGTTGATTAATTAATAATTAAATTTAGGAACCATCAAATCTATCTTGATTCATGCCAACTTACAGAATCACAGTCACAATCAATACATGACTGACATGTCCATGGTAATTTATCCCTTAGGACATTAAAAGCTCCTAGCAAAGCAGATTATCTATCAGAATTTGTTATCTGTTTTCACTGTGCTTGGTCTGGTTCTTGTACAAGACGATGAACAGATGACTGTTCTCAGGTTCACTTAAAGGTTTGAGACATTGTTAATGGCTAGAAGATTCCAATCTAACTTGATAGGCTTATCTGAATGAAAACACAGAAATGCAGACAATATAAACAAGCACCATTCCCCTAGAGATAAGAGAAAAATTAAGTCTTGTCTTTAAAAAGGATGGTGTTTCAGGACAGCACAAAAAAATCTAAGAAGCAACTAGTTAAAATTTTGAATAATTCCTTCTCTTTCAGAAATCATTATTATTATTACTATTTCTTAGAATAAGAAAGAGATTGGTTTTTTTAAAAAAACAGACTGGACTGTGCCATTTTACCCAAAAATACAGCAATCTGGGAATCACTCAGATCTTCAAAGCCTTTATTTTTCTAATTTGTCAATGTATATATGTTTCTTAAATACACAAGTGCATTCAAGCTCAATGAATGAATTATACTTTTTTTCTTCCAGCAAAATTGCTGAATATGAGTATTTTCTTAGTTTTTATTTTATACTGCAATATTGGCTGATGCAATTATCTTTCTAAAAGATGTCTAGCAAAGAGCTTTTAAGTCTGTTTGAAATTACCAACATAAATAATGATGAATCAGCTTATTGGGCTCTATCAAATCAACTGAAAATCAATGCAACATACATTAAAAAGTGTTTAAGGCCAGAGTGGTGGACTATATTTTATAGAATGAAATTCTTTTCATTTTTATATTTCTATATCTTTGAAGAGTTGTCTAAGAACTGGTTCATACAAGGATTAAGCAATGGTTTGTTTAACTATTTCTTTATTTATCTATCTATCTATTAGGAAATAGTTTATCTCCTAATAGTAAAATATATTAGGAAATAATTTAAATATTAGAAACTGTTAGAAAATAAACCTCAATTTACTGGGATAAAATAAAATTTTAATTTATAATCTGTAGTTTAAAAAGAACAAAGTCAGTGTTAATATGACTTATATTAAACATTATGGTATATTCATCAAACATTCCTGGCTATCATGTAGTCTGTCTAACAAATACAGTCTTAGTGCATTTTATAAATTGCAATACATGGCTGAATATGTGATACAAACCCAGCCATTTTTAGCTGATTCAATTTGAGATGACTAAATACAATATAATTTTATGTGTTGTATGAATCCAGTTATGGGTTGGGGAAAACCATGACTGGGAAGCCATGATTTGATCTTGAATGAACCATATTTGGCTGGGTCCTTGCACATCAAATTAGTTATACAATGGCTTAGAGCAGGGGTAGGCAACCTCGGCTCTTTTATGACTCATGGACTTCAACTCCCAGAATTGCTTAGAGCAATATGTTTACCTAAGCTGAATCCACATCATAGTCAAAGAAATAAAACTGCTTAAGACTATAATGAGTGGAGCATACCAAGTCCTATTACAGAATAATATATTCTTAGTTCTCTCCTTGCTTTTCTGTTTTTGAGGAATTAAAAAACATAATAAAATAAAGAATAAGGTAGTCCTCAAATTATGATTGTAATGGAGCCCACAATTTTGGTCATATATCATGATGGTCCTAAATTAGGTCATCATTTGACTGTGCCAGATTTTACAATCTTTTTTGGCAGTCATTAAGTGAATACAATGGTCATAAAGTGAATGCCTCAGTCATTAAGCTAATTGTTTTCTATGGGGAAATTTTTTGCTGGAAACCAGAAGTAAACACTGGTTTCCAGCAAAAATATCATATATTGCAGTCACATGAGCAGAGGTTGTTGCAAATGGCAGTAAATGTGGGCCAGTATCCAAGTTTCTGAAATGTGGTCATGTGACTATGTGGGAGGGGGCAGATGTTGGATAACTGAAAAGCATCATATGAAATTTTGGGCTCTCATATTTGGGCTGCAGAATTCCAACCAGTAGGTGGCAACAAAGAGTTAAATTGCTGTTTTAACCAGATGCTTCAGGAGAACAGTAAAATGTACAGCTGGTGTGTTCAGTGCACTGTAAATTAAGATGGCCTGTTGTAGGATTTCTAAGCAATTGTGATCTTGAATAATGGTAGTTTAAAAAATGATAGTATACAGGGAGACCTCATTTAGTGACCATAATTGGGACTGGCAAGTTGGTCATTAAGTAAAACAGCACAATTTATGGTTTTACTTCAGCTTTCTTCTGCTTTACAGAGCTGCAAAAGTTGTAAATGTGAGGACTGCTGATAAAATTACTTTTTCATCTCTATCATAATTATGAATGGTTGTAATCAGTCACTAAACCAGGGGAGTCAAGCCGGCCCGTGGGCCAGATGCATCATGGCAAAACTGCGCTCACCCCATTGCCGGCAATGGCAAAAAAAGTCACAATACATCATGACACGTCACATGATGTTGCGTGTTTGACACCCCTGCACTAAACAAAGACTGCATGTAAAGTATTTGGTGGATGTGGAAAAGGTTTTGATTTGATGGTTTGATTTGATGGTTTGGTTTGCTTTTAAAAAAATCTATTCTCTTCTGTACAAACTGAGAGATCTAGTTTTCCAATATGTATGCAGAATAGATTTTTGTTGTTCAGTCTATAAGTCATGGGTGTCAAACTCATCGTTTCACGTGATGTGTTGTGACGTATCGTGACTTTTTTCACATTGCCGGAGCTGGGGTGGGCGTGGCCTCCACGTGATGCAATCGGCCCACGGGCCGGCATGTCTGACTCTTCGCAACCCCTTGCCAGCTGACTTTGGGATGGTCACTCTCTCTCAGCCCAATTCACCCTATAAGACTGTTGTTACGGGGAAAGTAGGAGGGGAATAAGTATTGGCACATTCGCTGTTTTAAGTTTTATATGAAAAATTAATAATAATTACACCTCCTCAATTTTCAGATTGTAATAATTCTTCTCTTTCTCACTCATTTTGAAAAGTGCCTACTAAGAGATTATTGCACATTGTCATGAGTTCCTGTGAGAGTCATCTTCTGAAAGGAACAACAAAAGATAATCTCAGATTATGAAAGACATCAGGCTTGACTTCACATAAGGAAGCTGGTACCTTCTTATGAGCATGACAACTTGCTGCATGTTTGGGAACATTTTGCATACACCAAAGTCCCTAAGAATTGCTACAGGCAGATGTGCTTGGTTCCAGCAAAATGGCTCCTTGACATAAGTAACTTACTTACAAGAAAGCCTTTGCTCATGCACAGCCTGAAAATATGCTGTAACACGAGCAAACATAAATACGACTCATCTTCAAATCTCATAGCTGAATATGTGGAAGTGCTGGAGAGTGTAAGGCTCTTTTCTTTTGTGGACTGTATTCATTATTACAGAGCAGATTCTATCTGATTGGTTGAAAATAAATGATGACTAGTAAGAATGGAGCCTATTTTATGATAATATCAATTAAGAAAACAATAGTTCTTGATATCAGGTAGGTATAGGACAAATAACAGATAGAAATCCATGTGGTCTTTTCCCCATATTATCGTTGCCTGCACTCTACCAAGTTTATCTGAAATGTAATTAAATAAATCTGTCATATGGTCTGCATGAGATTTGCGTTGTAAATACTTCATTTACTTTGATGTAGTGGAACAAAATAGTAGGATTTTTTTTTAATGCAGTGGTGGTCAAAATGAAAATATGTTTATAATGACTTTGCTTAAGTTGGCCGATTAATCTATCTATATATAAATAAAAATGTAAATGTTCGTTTGTTCAAAATCTTAAATCTCCGAACGTTCTTCACCGATTGCTTAGAAATTTTGACACAACGTTGCATTCGAATACGCGTGTGTTTTTATATACCTACTATTATATAGCTGTCACACCTGTGACAGGTAAAAACATGCTTTTTTGAAAAACAGCGCCATCTGTTGGACGTAAAAGCATTGTGAAATTAAACATATTACAAACGTGCGCTTTCTCTTTTCTTTCTTTTCCATTTAACCAGACTGAGCCACAGCAACGTGGCTAGTAGAATATACTACAGCTAGTAGAATATAAATCTTTTTAAACACATCACAACCATAGAAATGCAATTAAATAAAATTAATGATGGGGGAGGAGAAACATGAAGCAGAGTTGTTAAATAAATCCATAGTAGAACTTTGGGAGCTGAGTTTAAACAAATATATTTCCCAAGAAGATAAACTGCTATCTCAGAATACATTCCAAGGTTAGAGGTCTTAAGGGAATATTGAGAGTAGCAAATGGAAAATTCCAGTTGGTCTCTAAATAATAACACATTCCTCACTAGCAGATGTTAGTATTCATTGAACGCTAGTAAAGAAAATAATGGATTTATCTTTTTGATAATTCTCAAGAATAGATATTTTGGAGAACACAAATTAAGATTGTAATTCATTTAAATTTTTGACAACCATATTTTAAAGCTGTCACATCCCCAATATCTAGAGCAAAAGATGCAAGGTTATTTTTTTTAAAATGTAGCATTGTTTGATCCATGGGTAATTTTATTCACAAATGGATATTTTACACAACCATATAAATTACCTCATAGAATTGGCCCCTCCAGATCATATGATTGTACAGTGTACAAATCAAAATTTGTAATGTAGGATGACGAGTGGAGGGCTACATTTACTTCCATGCTGTAAAGATTCTGAAATTACAGACGGCATCCCAATTTGGTGATTATCTTTATACATGCAATTGGAATAAATGTGAAATATGAAAACAGGTACCTATAGACAATAACTTTCATACAAAGATCCACATATTAGTTTTAGGCAAGAATCTGTACATCATTTCATGGGAACAAAACACACACAAAATATGCTATAGTACAGATATAGTTTCAAAATCATAAAATTGATATTCTTCCTAATAAATGCTTTATTTATTTCCAAAGTTAAAATACACAGTCAAAAAAGCAAAAAAGAGTACATAACAACAACAAAGATTTTAAAAAGTGTATAAAGCAGAATGTCAAACATAGATATAAAATATCCTACTGTTGAATACTGATAAATAAGCTTCAGCAATACTAACTGATATTCCTATTTATTTATTTATTTATTTATTTATTTATTTATTTATTTATTTATTTATTTATTTATTTATTTATTTGTACAACACTGAAAAAGACAGAAGAAAACATTTTTGAAGGATGTTACAACTAGTTTTGATGGTTTTACCACCTAACTTTCCAGTCCATAGGAAATAGTGAATGGAAAGAATATTGAAAATAAATGAAGACCAACTATCAGCTCAAAAACTGAGGAATTAAACCTCAGTACCAGAAGATAAAATACATACTTGTATCCTATCACTTTGGATCCTGATGTGGAGAATATTGAATTCTAACTAGAGGCAAAATAAGTATTTCACATCAACCAATAAGACTGAATGGCAGCAAATCAAAGAATTAACCCTACAAAGAATTAACCATTTGGAAAAAAAGATACCAGATGGGAACTGAAGATTGGCAGAATTCGATTCAAAGCTCAGATCTTCTCTGCTCCAGCTACACCTGAAGGAGGAATAAAAAGTAAAATTTCACATTTAGGCAAGAAAAACCAAATTCACAGGTATATTTGGTGGTACTTGGCTCAATAGTAGTAACTGTGAGAGGGATCTTGGAGTCTTAGTGGACAATTACAGCAGTATGCTGCAGCTGCCAAAAAAGCCAACATAGTACTAGGCTGCATTAACAGAGGGATATAATTAAGATCATGTGAAGCATTAATACTACTTTATAATGGCTTGGTAAGGCCACACTTGGAATATTGCATCCAGGTTTGATCGCTACAATATAAAAAAGACGTTGAGACTCTAGAAAGAGTGCATAGAAGAGCAACAAAGATGATTAGGGGACTAGAGGCTAAAACATATGAAGAACAGTTGCAAAAATCAGGTATGTCTTGTAATGAAAAGAATAACTAGGGATGATATAGCAGTGTTTCAATATCTAAGGGGCTGCCACAAAGAAGAGGGGGTCAACCTATTCTCCAGAATACCTGAAGGCAAGAAAAGAAGCAATGGATGGAAACTAATCAGGGAGAGAACCAACCTAGAACTAAGGAGAAATTTCCTGACAGAACAAATAATCAGTGGAACAGCTTGCCTCCAGTAGTTGTGGGTGTTCTAAAATGGGAGGTTTTTAAGAAGAGATTGGACAACAATTTGTGTGAAATGGGTTCAAAAGTCCCTTCCAACTTTGTCATTCTATTATTCTGGACTTCTCAGGCACCTTCAGAGGAGAGTTCCTTTATTGGACAGTTCCTAGGACAATTTCCCTTGTATTCCTATCTTTGCACTGAACTTAACAACTTACAACCAATTTCTGTTTTGGACGTGCCCATCCTATTCAGTCCGTTGTTAAGTTTTGACATCTAGATTGATTCAATTATAACAAACGCCTCTCCCAGGCAACCAGACAATGAATTAAAGCCCAATTTACAGTCTTATGAGCAAAAATGTTGTAAATTAAGTTTCATGATATATGACCAACCTGTTTATTTTCTACCTGAGTCTAGTTAGGCTACGAAAATCATATTAATGGAATATACTTGTTTTCTGGACCGTGTCCAGTTCATCTGAAAAATAAACTACTGACTAGAGGAGAGAGTACTTCTCACAAGGGCTGTCATTTTGCCTAGTGTTTTATTAATGACTTGAATTAAAAGGTGGAAAGAATGCTTACCACAGCAACAAATTAAAATCAAAGTGGTCTTGTTAGTATAGAGAAAATAATATAATGTAATATAACAGAAATGAGTGCATACTTTAGGTACAGGGTGTGGAATATCTCATTTTATAGAAATACTTATTAAAAAGATCTTGGAGTGACAGTCAATTGCAAACTGAATATGAGTCAGCAGCATGATGTGGCTACAAAAAAAAGGGAAATGGACTTTTAGACTGCATGATGAGAAGTAATGTTTACAAATAATTGGCATTCCAATTTTATTTGGCATTGGCCAAATGTCAACATATTCAACCCAGTTCTGGAACAAATTTGGAGAAGCAATACAAGGACTGGAAATTAAATCAGGGAATAAAAATTAAAGCCTTGGAAGAGAATGGAGGAGTGTTTAGCCTTGAGAAAAAAAGAAGACAGCTTTTTTCAGCTACCTGAAATAATATGTTACAAAGGTTGGGATCTATCTATTAAATCTATTCTCGGAATTGATTTAAGTTACAGAAAAGCAGATTCCAACTGAAATTATCATGAAACCAGTTGCTCAGAGAGATGAAGGCTCTACACTAATGGAGGCTAGTCATCTGTTACAGTTGCTTGAACTGGATTCTGAGTATTATTATGGTTGGTTGCAGGATCAGCCAGATATTTAGACTGGATTTGGTATTTTTGTCCACCAATCGAGTTCTTCACAAGGACCTGGGATAGGCAGAAGTTGTGGTTTAATGATTTTAAAGGTATTGTCCCAGGATGTAAGATGTTCCAAATGCTCCAGTAATTGGAAACTATTCCAAGTAAGCTTTTTCCAAATGTTCCAATTATTAATTTTTAGATTTCTGAAGGATTTTACACAATAATTAAAGCAGTAAAAATTTTAAGAAAAAGAATAAAGAAACATAGTGAATAAAAAAGAAAGGAAAAATAAAGAAAAATACAAAGAAGCACCTTCCAATCTTCATTACAGCAGTTACAAATATATTTATCATCTGTTCTCTTTAAGGTTGCTTAAACCAGATTGCTCTATTGAGTGGGTTCGGTTGTGGTGATTGTGATTTGATCACCTGAGTGGCCCATTCCAGTTCGATTATGACAAGATCCTTTTGCTGCCTGTGACTGTTAATTCTGTAGACAAATAACAAAAGAATTATGCAGAAGAATATACAGGGTGGATATTTCAAGTATCACTTATTTAAAGTGCCTGCTAATTGTTCAAGTCACTTCTGGAATAAGTTGTAAATGCTCTTTATGTCCTGAATAAAAACCATAATGATAATGTAATGAATGTTCAAGTGCATAGTGGTAGCTTTCTCAATATATTAAAAATTATCTTTTCATAGTTAAATGTAGGTGTAAAACTGCTAACTTTCCATAAATTTCCATTCATTTCTGTAAAAATGCCTGAGTAATTTATTCATGAATGCAGTGAAGCATTATAAGCAACCATCAGGCTTTGGGACAGTACAAGAAGACCTTGAGAAGAGCCCTTTAGCAGTTTTTAAACTCAGTCACAAGCCAGCTGTTACCATCTGCTAATGAAAAGGGATTGGCAAGAGCATTTTTCAAATGTTTGCCAAAATCCAATCCAATCCAATAGAAAATGGTCTATTTTAATCCTTTGAGACTGTTTCCTCAAATGGATAAGTTTACATAACTGATTGTGTTAGATACAGTTTCTTCACACAGATGCGTTTTGTAAAGGTAATCAGACAAGAAAAAAAATGGAAATATGATCTCATGTAATGTGCTTCACAAAAATAAAGGGAGGGGTTGGGGGTCAATGAGAAACTTCTTGCATTTTAAATCTCTTTGCATTTCCCCCCCTGCAAACTGAATAGTATTTTTTATAAACAAAGGTGGTAAGAAATATATTAACCAAGAAATCCATTTTCATGGCTGATGTAACTATACTGAACACAGCAAGCTTTTACAGTTATCAATTTATTTGGTTTATTCGCTAAATTTATTTTCAGCTATCTCTCCACCCCGATAACTCAGGATGGCGTGCATAACACTTCCTCTTCCAATTGCCTCCTGTGAGGTCATACCTGTGAGTTACTGTGGTTGAAAGAGAAAGGTTGGCTCAAAATCATTCAATGAACTTCCATGGCTGAGAATGGACTTAACCACGAATCTTCCTGGTGCAGTTTTTGTTTTCTCATATGGTTACCAACATATCACATGTTTGCCATAACATTCTTCTGTTCATGGAGCCCAATTTCCTGAGCTATATTCCTCGTGATTTTCTAGGACAGAGGTCCCCAACCTTTTGGGCACCAGGGACCGGTTCCATGGAGAGAGGTTTTTCTGCGGACCGGAGGATGCGTAGTTTTGTGTGCTGCCTGCATCTCGCAGATGGGGCTTTGTTTGTTTGTGTGGCCCAGTTGCTGGCATGCTGCAGCCTGGAACTAGTCCACGGACCAGGGATGGGGACTCCTGCTCTAGGAAATAATGAACTGGTGAATGTTAACATTCTATCTAGATGATGCCAATTTTATCCTATTGTCCTATGGTTGGACAATCTTGAGTATTTGAAGATGAAGAATGTGTGTGTGTGGGAGAGAGAGATCAAGTAGCAAAATACAGTTTTAAAAGAAGGCTTACTTTATTTAATTTAATTTATTCATTAAATTTGTTTGCCGCCCATCTCATTACAAGGTGACTCTGAGTGTTATGTTATATGTTATGTTATGATGTGATGTGATGTTATGTTATGTTATGCTATGCTATGCTATGCTATGCTATGCTATGCTATGTTATGTTATGTTATGTTATGTTATGTTGTTATCTTATCTTATCTTATCTTATCTTATCTTATCTTATGTTATCTTATGTTATCTTATGTTATCTTATGTTATCTTATGTTCAGGGATCCATATAAAAACACAATAATCAGAACACTTAATTGGATAGTGTTTTTTAATTGCAATAACGCAGAACATAAGCTACAATGCTTGTAATGCTAGCATTAATTCAAATCAATAAGTAGAAACTGTATGCCACTGATATAGTCACAGAAGAGGCAAAATAAGAGAATTCTGTATGTTGATATAGAAATTATATCAGAACATAAGCAAATGATTACAATCTCCTCTGAATCATAAATGTGTTAAGGAAGATATGATGATCATAACTGGCATTTGAGTATAATCAAAATGTAGTTGGAACTAGGACAAAGTTTAATTTGATGTAAATTATCTTTACGTTTACTTTAAACACAAATAGTTAAATAATAATTAAATTAATTAATCAACTTCTTATGTATTTAATAGTGTTCCCTTCAGTCACAATACAATTTCACAGTAAAGTTTGAAAGGATTCAGAATGGATATCCTACCCAAGGTTGTTGAAGGTTATATAATCCTTGAGACCTCAGGTTCTGCAGCCTCTTATACAAACAGGTTGTGACATTTGTGTGAGTGTGCAAGAAGTCTCGGAAACAAATGAATTGGTTTGACACAAATAAACTAGCCCTGTGGTGTTTTCTTAGAATCACCAGCCTTTAGTTTTGTAAATTTCAATAATAATAATAATAATAATAATAATAATAATAACAACAACAACAACAACAACAATAACAATAATAATAATAATAATAATAATAATAATAATAATAATAATAATAATAATAATAAATAATAATAATAAAGTTGGAAGGGACCTTGGAAGTCATCTAGTCCAGCCCCATGCTCAGGCAGGAAACCATATACATTTCACTGACATGTTGCATTGTTCAGGCAAATGTATCTATGTACTTTGTAATGGTTGTTTATTATGAACTATTCTACACAGTAACCCTTCAGAAAGATTCAAAGTTAAGTTAGAAAGTGAGTGCCTCCATATTCCTGAACAAACTTTCCCAACACTCTGAAATATATCAGACACAATGTATCAATTTCCAATGGTGTTACTTATAACTGCAAATTTTGTAAAAATAAAATCATATATTTCTTAGCTATTTTGATGGATCTTCTCATTCTTTTGACAGTTGTTACTGCAACTGAAAGAATTAGTTAATTCATTGGGGAATTCAATTCATTAAAATGTGTAATTCCATGCTGTTTATTTTAGAACGTTCTTCTGCCCTAAACATTAGTAATATCCATATCAGCTAGTCTGGTTTTAGTGTAGTTTTGCACATTGTTCTCATATTGTTTGTGGTATGTAAACAAATGTTTCTTACTGTATTAATACATATTGTATGAATCTAGTCAACTGGGATTTATTCAATAACCAAGTTTAAATATACCACATCTTGAAGAGATCAATCTGGTTAGTATGTCAAGCCCAATAATAGATCTTCAGATATTTTCAAGTGGTATAAATATACCCTTGGATATCTCCTTCCCAGTAATTCCTGTTCCAGAGCAGAAGATATGATTGTTTCTCTCTTCATTTTTACTTACCAAGGGTTTTGACAAAGCCCCAACCACTTCCTTTTCTATGGGTTCCCACAGAAAATCTTGAAAGCAAATACTGTTACAAAAACTTTGTTTTCAATCCATAATGTTAACACTTGCACATAATTACTCCAAGCAACACCTGTGATTCACTGTAGGGATAATTTAATTTCTCTGGTATGGTCTTTTGCTTATAGAATAATGTGTATGGCAAGTCAGTTCTCTCCTTCTTCAGTATAGTTGTAGCTCATCTTTGCAATGATAGGAAAGTTTCATACAGCTGATACAAACAGGAAAGTGATGTTGGAGTTCCCCAAACTGCTGCTATTATGGGAATTCAACTTCCTTTCTCTGGGTAATAATCAAGAGTGACCCAGAATTGCATGATTACCATGACAACTCAGAGTTGAACTTGACTTGACCCAAATTATGAAGAGGTGGGCTACAGGGCATGACACAGCACAGAAATACATTTGTCACACTTATGAATAACTTTTGGAGAAACTACAATTGGGGAAGTACAAATTCCCAGTCATTCTTGATTTCTCAATAGCTTTCAATACCATTGACCACTGGTATCCTTTCAAACTGCTTCTTCATGATTGGAATGGGAGCACTGTTTATCAGTGGTTCTTTTTCCTTCTCAGAGGTGGTTCTTCCTGGGGAGAAGGAGTCAAGAAATCTTTCTAAAGGCCTATACTTTTTGGAATGTCTTAGGACTCCCTACTCTTGCCACTTCTTTTTAATTTAATTCTGCATTAGATCACTATATTAGTCCTGGGCCAAACAGGTGATGCAGAGGGAATAGTGCTCAGTGTCTGGAAACTATTGAAATCTGTAAAGGAAGAAACAGATTGAATTCCAACCAAGATGGAAAGATGATTTGTGTACTGGGCAATTCCCAGAAAATACCATCTTTCACTCTAAATAGAGTTGTAGTCCCATGGTCCCTGTGACCATGAGGGCTTTTCTACAGTTACATCCTGCATGCTAATGATGACCGTTCCTGGATCAATATGCCCTGCTCATGGTCATTTCTATCTTAGACATCTCCTACTTGGATTATTGTAACATGCCGTATAAGGGGCTTTTCCTGAAAAGTATTTGGATGCTACAGCTGCTACAAATTGTGGGGGCCCAAGTTGTGATGAGTGTATACGTGAGTAATCTTACTGCTTCGAGTGCTACATTGGTTGTTGATTGGCTTCTAGGTGCAATTCAAGCTCTTCCAAAAGCATGCCAGATGACGGTTGTCATCTTTAAGGACCCACATGGCTGCATATTGGCTTAACTACAACTGCATTCATTTGCTCACTCTATCAGGTCAAACATAGTCACTTCCATCCATGTCCTATCTATATGAAAATACCATCTGGCTTTGCCTTGGAAATGCCTTTTCGGTCACTGCTCCCATCCTCTGGAATTCCCTCTGACAGAGAAGGGGAAAGGCTGCTAGAGTAGTCAGGTCTTACCTGCTCTCCAGAAAGCTAGAAGGGAAGTCAAGGACTGGATTTCTGAAGAGTGTGATTCAGAGGGCTGGTTTACCTTGACTGATTTACAAACTTTTGGGAATGCTGTGAAGTTTACTTTAATGCTCCCAGTGCCAGAATATCATATTAGTTTTAATGTTTACTATTGATTGTTTCTGTTCTTGCTGTGGTTGTTTTTATAAGCTGTATAGAATAGTTTTGACTAACATAATTTATCAATTAATTAAAAATAAGATACCATGTCAACTTCTAATGTCTCTTTTAAATTCTATCAGCTCTGTGTCTCTAAACACAGTGGAAGCCCAGGTAGGAGTTGCCAATGACGAAGCAGTGCTCGGTATGATGTAGTAAACATCTCTCAGCAATTTAACAGCACTTCTTTCATTCATTTTCATTTGCATGCATGTGTTTGTGTGTGCATGTGTGTGTTCACAGCCTTCTTCCTACTGAACATCCAGCTTCCAGAGTGTCTGTCTTCTCATTTACACTTACTTCTGCATCACTGGAGCTCAGGGATGCTGCTTATAATCTATGTAATGCTGGTGAATGAAGATTGTGCCACAATCTGTGATGGGTATCAAATACTATAATACTGTAAGTATTACCACCTAACATCTTTCTAACATGCCAGGAGGAATACAGATAAAAGAGCTTTGTTGTCTGTTGTTGCATTGGCATTTGAGCAAAAATTTTAAAAACTAATTTCTTTTGCTTCTGTGAAATGATTTGGTTTCTATGAAATTGCAATCCTCAGCAGGAGAATTACCCATAAGCCAAACCTCTCCCCCTTCTATGGTCCTTGCAATGCTAATCTATTTGCAGAAAACAAACTGGATATTTAAAGCAGCTTATCTTGAAACAAATTACTTCATTTTCCCACACTTTCTTTAAAAGGCCTTGGCTGCAGCATGAGATCCCATTTAAGAACTGCACTGACTTGTTTATAGCAACTCTTTGCATATTTTAAAGGGACTTTCCATATGGTATGAATACAGGAACCTAACAGTGTAGCAATTAACTGACAATGAGATTGTCCTTACAGTGCCTCCCCAAAAGAGGAAAGATTACTTAACAATTTGAAATAGTGAACCCTGGATTCAACCACTGGAGACACCACTGTTTCCTAGTGTAGTTTAATCAGCTGAATTTTCAGAATGTTGGGGAGTGCATTGTAGAGACTACATTATGCTGAAACAGAACATTGCTGGTAACCTTGGGATAATCAGCTGTCTTCTTTCAGATCCATTATCTTTAAGGCCTCACTAAGTATAATCTATGAGCTACATTTCCATCTTAATCCAATGTTTCTTGCTTCTTTGGTGCATGTTTATGTTTTCTTCCATGGAACAGCCTCTTTGAAAACAGAGGAAGTCACATTTTGCAAATGAAAATGACAATTTTAATCTTACATTAGCTAAACAAAAGGCAATATCTCTACCAGCAAGAAAGATTATATAGTACATATGGTATTATGCAACACCCTGCATTTGTTTCTAAGACCAAATTCATGCTGGATGCACAGAATTCTGGATAGTTGAAACTTTGGTTCCTATCCAGAAAATCTTGATTCTTGTCTTTACTCACTTTTTGGACTTCTTAGAAGCCAACATTGTTCAGTGTAGTCACTCATGTACTTACAGCTCTATTGCTGGCTTCCAAATTCAATGAATGCTTTGGAAATTTATCTGGCATTCCTTCATATAATCAGTAGGGTTAATGTTCTGAAAATATTTTACCCAAAACTAGTGAAAGTGGCTCAAAGAATTGTTTAGTATGTTAAGTCTACATCAGTACTGGATGATCTACAAGCCTAAAGATGCATAAAGTTTCAAATTCCCTTTTTTACTTCCCATGGTACCAGTTCTGGCTATGATAGCTGAAAACCTTCATTTTATGATAGGAAGGACATTAAATTTGTTGTGCCAGCTTTAATATGGGTACAATATAGTTTTTTAAACCCCTTCCCCAAACCATTGCAAAATCTCTGTCCTCCCACAGTTATTATATGCATGGAGATGGAAGAGTACAGAAACACTAATAATGGAGGAAGGGATTATAAAAATGGCTGAATTTGCAGAAATACTAAATTGACTTTGATCAAGGAGAGAACTACAGTTATTTTACAATAGGAGGTGTCTAAGATAGAAGTGAAAACCCTTTATAGAGCTTTTGCTGATGGAGATAGTAATGGAGATAGTAATTGCTATGTTTCTAACTACTGCACAGAAGATTGGAAGGCACTTCTTTAAATACCTTTCTTTTTCCTGCTTTTTATTATTCTTCACTTTTATCCTTTTTCTAATCTTTTTCTGTTTCTTCTGTGTTTCTATAGTTTTTTTAAAAAATCTTTGTAAAATCTTTTAATAAAAATGTTTTTTTAAAAAAGGAAATTCTCCAACACAAGTGTGATGAAGCTCCACTCAATGTAGTTCTTGAGCTTTTCCTTCAACCATCAAGAAAGTATGTTCAGCTGTTTTTAATTTATCTCCAGACCATACTGGTTGGAGATAAAAAGAAAGCCTGATGATTAGATCCATAAACATAGACAGTACTCTATGCTTCAGGATTTTCTCTAACATGCCAATATTCCTTGATTTGCCAGAAAGGAATTATCTGGCAAACAATATGATAAGGAAAGGATTTCCTAGGGTCAGAAATGCTGATTATTCAGTATGATAAGCATTCAAAACTACAAAATGTTTACATTTGATAGTCAGTGTGGTATAATGAGTAATTTATTTATTTGAATTTAGAATAAGTTTAGGCAGCTCCAAGTTCATTCTCAGCCAAGGAAATCCCTGGGTAATTTAAATAAATAAATAAATAATAAATATAAAAATGGGGCGGGAAGAGGGACGCCTGAGTCCCGCCGAATGTCGGAAAATTTTGTTTATGTATTTATGTCTTTTATGATTTCAATTTTACAACTAATTTTACTTTATAATAATCCGGAAACAATAAAAATTTTTAATAATATTTTGGTTCGATTTTTGGGAATCCGGTCTCCCTTAGGCCAGTTATTTCTTTTCAACAACCTATTTCATGAGTTGTAGGAATGAAATCTTGAGCTGTTGGAGGAAAGATGGGTTATGACAGATGTCTCCAACCTTTCTTTGTTGGCGGACCGGAGCGAAAGGGAGGGGGAAGCATTTTACGTATGCATGCGCACACAAATGGGGCCGTGAGCACGTGCGACACAAATGGGGCGGTGCTAGCACCCATGTGACACTCGCTAGCACCACCCTGTTTTTGCTGTGCGGGCACTAGCACTGCCCATTTTTCACTCATGGTGCCCAGTTTTTGCCGTGCAGCGCCCCATTTGCATAGCAGCAGCGGTGCCAGCACGAGTGGGGGCGAGTGTATACATACACAGGCGCACACTGGCCAGCCTGTTCTGCGGCCTGGTGGCCAGCAGGCTATGGCCCGATAATGGGCTGCAGCCCACGGTTGGGGACCCCTGGGTTATGACACATACATTAAAAAATAGAATAAATAAAACTGTGTAACAAGAAACAAGAACAAGAAACCTATCTTTATCTGTCTTTAATCATTTTTATATTCAAATACTTTTCAGACCTTTTTGTTCCAATACTTGCTAGGATCCTTTGTTATATATTAGTGGAAAGCAAAGGATGAGAAAATAATGTCGTTATAAATATAAAAACAATTGTGAAATCTCCATTTTAAAGATTCCTGATTTTGCTTGATCCTTGATAAAAGAATGTTAGGATTTTTATTACATTAGAAAGTCTTTAAAGTCTCACTAAAATGTGCCAGAACTGCATCTTGTGATTTTATAATCTCCTATTATATAATTATATGTGCAGAAGTAGATATTTTATTTGCTGTTCATACCAAAAATGGAATGTTCTTCTCAAAGAAATATATAGCATGCCATAGACTCTCCTAATATATTCACTAGTGACAGGCTAATTACAACTCATAATTTTTATCCAGCAGATATATTTTATTTGTTCATCTGCAAGCTGCATAAACATTATGAGATGAGGCAGGTTTTCCATTCTTAAATAAGTAAATTAAGATATGGAATACTTTTTTTTCTTTATACAAAGCTATATTTTTATCCATGGATATTAAAATAGAAATGGCAAAGTGAACTGGTATGTATTTTTCCCAAGCTTATATAATAAATGAAATCCTATATGCATAAAAATGTTTCCTCCATGAATAACAGTATTATGTCAGCATTTGCCATGAAGTGTGATATAGAGATATGTATATGAATGTTTATATATATCAAGGAACAAATGAATTTTAAATGTATAATTTATTCCATGTAGAAATAAATCGCAACCTTTCAAAGCTGTGGACAAAGCCGAAATCCCTCTAAGCTTTGCTGTCAACATATAATTTTAGAGTAATAGAAGACCAACATTAGGAACTATATAAGGATCAATCATAGTGGCACTATTGTTAAAAGTGAAATTACATTCAATTATTTTTCTATTCCCCCTACCTTAGTTTTACATACCCTCTCCATTCCTTTTCCAGAAAAACACTGTCACCTTGATTTTATGTCCGTTTTTAGGAGCCAGGCTGGTGCAGTGGTTAGAATGCAGTATTGCAGACTAATTCTGCTCACTGCCAGGAGTTCAATCTTGACTGGTTCAAGGTTGACTCAGCCTTCCATCCTTCTGAGGTCAGTAAAGTGAGGACCCAGAGTGTTGGGAGCAATATGCTGAGTCTGTAAACCACTTAAAGAGTGCTGTAAAACACTATGAAGCAGTATATAAGTCTAAGTGCTATTGCTATTGTTATTATTTCAAGTGGCACGCAAAAAGATCAGTTGCAGAATGTCTCACAACAATATTACAAGTAGACATTTATAAAAATAGAATGTCTCTCCATGAAAGTGAAAGGGATAGATAGAAGAATATAACAGGACTAAGGAATAAAACCTCATTGCTTCTTGTAGAACCCAACTCAAAAGCATCATCAGTGAATTTTTGGTAATTTTAAATAATGATATTGCTCTTTCACAGACCTTGGCTTATGATGATTTATGTATTGATTTTCAGGTGGTTGCCCAGCCTAAGCAGTAACTCATCACTAGTAGGAAGAAATATACCCAATATCCAGACACAGTGACCATGGCCTACAGCAGATTCATATCTACTTTACTGCTCTCCCCTGTACTCTACTCTGCAATACTATTACAGTTATTTTTAAGTATTCAGACTTTATTAAATTAGAAGTATTCATCACATGAACACTCCCAATAAGTTCCAACAGTGGCAATATTGTGCAGGTATGATCAGACTTCAGTCATGAATCCTGAAGAGTAAAAGTCTTTACTCTATGCCAGGGGTGTCAAACTGCCGGCCAGTGGGCTGGTTGCATCATGCAGAGGCCATGCCCACCTCACCTCCAGCAATGCAAAAAAAGTTGTGATATGTCGTAACATGTCACATGACGTGGCGAGTTTGACACCTGTGCTCTATGCACTTGAGCCACATCCCTGACAATGAAGAAAGCAGACACATTTATTCAATAATGAGTTTGCCAGGCATATTTAGGTGGTGGCTATTTTCAATTATGATGCCTCAGAATGGCTAATCAAATTTTCCTCCAAACATTTATATGCCTTTCTGCATTCTGATACAGAAACAGGTCAGTTTCTATTCTCAACAATTGTTAGTCGGAAATGTAAGATCTGAGGTCCCAAACACAATAAAAAAAATGTAAGCTTCCCAGGATATTCTGAACTCTTCTTCACATGGCCATCCTTGAAAAAAGCTAGTATTTCAAAGGAGACCATGGTATAAAAGTATACTGAGCTGGTCAAATATGTCAGCTTTGGCTTGTGTCAAGATAAATGCTCATTTCTTATTTATCTTTTTTAGATTCAGTTACCTAAATAAAGATACAATGACATTATGTGCCAGATTAGAAAGTGTTTGGAGGCTTTCACTTTCTGGGAAAGGACACTTCAGGCCAAGACTTCTACTCTGGGTTTCCACTTCAGAGCTTTGGTGGACCATAATCAGGCTATAAACAAAAACTAACACAGTTCCTTTCAAATATAAAACTACTGACCTAGTTTTCAGGTATCTAGCTGAAATACTTCTGGCATTCTGCATACACCAGATCTGTCACTATGGTAATGTTTTATTTTCAGAATATTTAAAACAGATACTGCCATGCAGACTGGTTTTTTTTTTTTCTGGAAAAAAACATAGATGCACATTTACAAACATTCTTCTGTGCATGGTGGCTCAGATTCTGTTGCAGAAAGATGTTTCAAAGTATGAGGAAATATAAACCTGGCACCTGCAACTCTTAAAAGCAGCTGCTTTTTTTTCCTGCCGGGACTGTATAAATGTTCTATTAAAAAAGTACTGTTGTTTTAAAGAGTTGCATGCAGATTCTACATGTGCTTTCCTATGAACTTTAAAATCTCTTTTGGAAACTGAATGTGAAATACTCCACAACCCACTGAGGAAAAAAAAATGACATCTGTCCCTGTCCCTCAGTTTATTTCTTGTTTTAAGAAAAACTCTGATCAGAATATTTGAATATTTTTCTTGATAGAAAAGAATATCTATTTTCAACAACAATTTACAAATTAACTAGACAAGTATCAGTTTTAAAAGGTATCTTTTAGGGCACGGGTGTCAAACTCGCCACGTTACGTGACGTGTCGCGATGTATCACGACTCTTTTTGCATTGCTGGCAATGGGGTGGGCGCGACTTCAGTATGATGAAACCGGCCCGTGGGTCTGCAGTTTGACACCCCTGTTTTAGGGGGATTTAGTATGATTTTTTTCATCATCAAAACCTGTCTTGAGTTCCAAAGAACTAAATCAATAAATAAGTAAATACAATTAAGGAGGAAGCTAATTGAGATAAAAATCAGATAGTATTAAAGGTGCATCAGAACACTTTAGCCTGTTATGAAGACCAAATGTCAGCTTAAAATCACTATTACAATTTTACCCCCATAGGGGAAAAAAGCATTGTCTGGATCAGCTAATGCTAGTATTCCTAATGATATATCTTCTTATTTACTCATATACCTTCTCTATTATCCCCCAAAAGCATAACCTACAAGACTGAGGATGATGGGGTTGTAATGTAACATAGGATGAAACCATTGAGTTGGGAAGTTGGTAGACCTGAAACCCAGTAATTAGTCCCTTATATATTTCAACTGTCTGGGCTGGATCTCCTGAAGAATGACTCTTCCTTAGGTTGAACTGTCTTTCTTGATGCCAAGAATCAGTATGCCATTCCAAAATTGTTTTCACTTAATACAGGTATGACTTTCCAGCATCATCTAGAAGCCTTCTTTCATTTTAGATATATAGAATCATGTAAAAAAATCCCCTCTGTAATTTTTTAATTTTTAAAAAAAATATTTATTAGATTTGTTTGCTGCTCATCTTGCTTCAAGGCAATTCTGATTACATAGTTGATTAGGGAGATGAACAGATCCTTGGAGAGTCTAAAAGTAAACACCATTATTCATTATTGCTCAACAGATCATACCCTTGTGTTCACTTGCCTGCTTTCAGTGGTATGCTATTTATCACTGTAATAATAAAAAATTCATCTTCAAGCTTCAAAGAGGGTTGCTTCCTGCAGTTGCTAGATGACAGCCAACTCTTCAATGTCAACAAACAAGAAACTCAACAATTGAGTAGCTAATAGTAATAGCACTAAGGAAGTACCTTACCTTACCCTTTTAATGCTATTCCTTTTTCTTTCTTTCTGAGCAGAGAGCTACATTTGAGTTTAATGACTACAGTTGGTTTGGGTTCATTTCTCTCAGCAGGTGGGCCATTAATTGAAATAGAAATTTTGAAGATCTATTTCTAATTCATTCCTCAGGCAGACTTTAATGTGTTTCCAAGTATTCTGAGAAGACAATGATAATAGACTCACAGTTCTCTCCCTTCTGAAAAAAAAGGTTAGGCATACATACAAATCATGATGAGTTCAGCATTTTCACCTCATAAGGCAATTGCTTATAGGTCATTATTACTATATAGAGCATCGGAGCAATAGGTATGGAGTATTTGCACCAAAGTAAGCAAAGCTGCTTTAGATCCTGCACTTTGTCCACTTAAGATCCAAATCTGGCTTGCCAAATTTTAAATAGACTTTGCCTACTAGCAACTCATTCAACATATTTTGAGTGTGTCAGGGGGGGAGGGAGGGGAGAAAAAAGAATATCTAAGGAACAAATGAAAATAACTGATAAGAGTATCTTGAAAAATTTGCATTACTAATCTCTCAGAGACTATTATTAAAGGACAAAGTAGATACTAAGCTGGTTAAATCGCATTACGTTTCCTTAATAAAAACAACATTTCATAATCATAAAATGTTTTACTCACTTTTACTCAGGCTTGAAACTGATTTCAATTTGTTACATTTGAATGAGATGTTCAGGAGTATAACATTAGTAAAATTCATGATGTGAGGTAGTTTGCAGTTTACAGTTCATTTTAACTATTAAATTCTGCTCACAGATACTAAGGAGGTAAAAATGTACTGAAAACACAATAATGAACACAATTAAGCTGAACTCGCTTGTAGAAATGGCTTTTGTGGAAGACATGATTTTTACCTGCCTCAGGGAAGTCCCATTCTCCCATCTTGGAAGTGCATATTTTGTGCCTGAAAGCCCCATAATCCACCAAATACTGTGTTTTCTACAAGCTGTGTTTGGCATGAACAATAAACACAATACTAAACATTAATAAGAAAAATTAAAAAGTTTGGATAATGGATACGACAGTACCAAGAGACAGCAGAATAAAAGAGAAAGAGCTTGAGAAAACCACAAAATACAAAGACCAAATAGAAGTACCATGTCTGTGGCAAAAGGTAGCAAAGATAGCACCAGTAGTAATAAGTGCTTTGGGTGCAATCCCCAAACAACTGGAGCACCCCTTGAACACAACCTGTTGCAAAAGGCAGCTTATTTGCAACAGCTTACATCCTGTTTTGATACTTTAATACCAACAAACAATATCTGTTTATAATAATAATCAGAATAGAGCTGGAAGGGACCTTGGAGGTCTTCTAGTCCAAACCCCTGCTCAAGCAGGAAACCCTATACCATTTCAGACAAGTGACTGTCCAGTCTCTTCTTAAAAACCTCCATGAAGCACTTGTTTATCCCAGGTCCTTGGACAAAAATGCCAAATCCAGTCTAAACACCTGGCTGATATTATTATTATTATTATTATTATTATTATTATTATTATTATTATTATTATTATTATTATTATTATTATTATCATTATTATTATTATATACAATGATTATAAAATAAGCAAAGGTACCAATAGTAATAGGTGCCTTGGGTGCAATCTCAAAACACTTGGAGCACCACTTGAGCACCATTGGCATTGACAAAATCACCATCAATCAATACAGCTTACATCCTGCAATTATACCTTTAACACATTCACATCTGCCTATCCCAGGTCCTTGGGAAGGACTCAATAGATGGACAAAAATGCCAACTCCAGTCTGAATATATGGCTGATTATGCGATGAACCAAAATAATAACAATAAACATGATTTGTTCATAATGGAATTGGAAATCAAGCCCTATGAAAAGGGGATCAAATGACTGATATGTGTAGTCTATAGAAGAAACAGCTTTCAGATACGTAAAGGGCTGTCAAACAGAGGAGACAGTGTAGTTCTCTTGCACCCTAAAGGAACAAAACAAAAATGGTGGATTGAAAGTAGGTTCAATTTAGATGCATAACTGGGAAACATTTCCTGACAGGAAAAGCTTTCAAGCAGTAAAATATGCTGCTTCATGAAGTGGTATATCCCCCTTCACTGGAAGTCTTCAAACCCAGGCTGGGTACCCATCTGTCAGAAATACTTCAGTAGATTCTGCAATAAGCAGAGGTGGACTAGATCAGGGGTCCCCAACCCCCAGTCCATGGACCGGCACCGGTACACAGCATACCAACAAGCGGGCTGCACAAACAAACAAAGTCCATCCTCAAGATGCAGGCAGTATTCAAAACCACACCCCCTCTGGTCCGTGGAAAAACCTTTCTCCATAGCACCGGGCCCTGGTGCCCAAAAGGTTGGACACCTTTGGACTAGATGACCTCTGATGTCTACAATGTATCTTCTAGTATGATTCTCATCCTAAAAATGCTTGTTTCTGTTGTCCACCTGGTCTTAAAAAAACCAAGGGGCTTCCAGAAATTGAGGGCAACAGCCAAAGTTAGTAATTTATATATAGTTTAGAAGGTCAACATAAAATCTAGTTTGTGTTAAGACCTACACCCCACCATTGGTAGAGTTATTCTAGAATCAGATTTTAATTCTAGCATCTGTGTGGAAGTAATTTCCAAGATAGAAACAAATTGAGATAAATCTTCTCAGTTCTAAGCATTGTTTTCAAGAAAGGCCTAGTTTTCAGTTGGGAGTAGTAAATTTAGCTATCCAGAAGCATTCCGCATTAAACAAGACAAAGAACTAACTGTAATTGGTTTGCTTAAATTGTCAGTCTTGTCTGACAGGATTTATTTTACACATATCTCACACAATGCAGGTTGTCATTGATTTGAGAAATGAATTGCCCTGGATGCAGCTATTCAGTTTCTGTCAAGTTTTTTTTTTTTTTAAGCTGCAACAGAGCTATATTAAATCACGCAATTTGCCAGCAGCAATTCCATTCTGGAACACTGCTTGAATGAAGCAGATCCATTCTAACAACCTACATATCTTTGCCAAGGCCCATTAAATTTATTGACTTGTAGAGTTCAAAAAGTAGGCAAGGATTTCTCCATACTGTATTTTTATTGGCATATCTTGCAGCAGCAGTACGATAATTGTCCAAATAGTAGAGAAGGGTGGATAGCTTTTCTAAAGGATTCAAAGCCTTTGTTGAAATAACAAGCTCTTTATTCAGAAGAATCAATAATATTGTAGAGAGGAACAGATCAAAGAGCTTCAGAAATATTTTTAAAGTAATAAGAGTTTTGCAGTTTTGCAATTCTTCACTGATGGTGAAGAATTACAGCTATAGTTCTTATTATGGATGTTTTCAATTGATAACCACAAGGCAATATTATAAACTACTGTAATAAACATATACACATATATTGGGGAAAGTGTTTTAAAGAAAACATTTATTCCATTCTAAATATTTTTAAACAGGTCTTTTAGTAGATTTACATTTTAAAGTAGGAACAAAAATAAAACTTGCTGCTTCCAGAAATTTGTTACTGCATCCAGTAAACATTGGAATGACAGAATGGAAAAGGCCCTGGTGTATGTGTGTGTGTGTGTGTGTGTGTGTGTGTGTGCTGGAGTGGCAGTAATTCAATTCCTCTATGGAATTGAGCCCATGACTAATAATGCTTACAGTCTGCTTGGTAAATCATAATGCAAGTATGGTAGAATCAGCAGCTAAAGGAGAGGATGACACTTGACTAGCAATATGAATTTGATGGTTCATTCAGAAAAGGACATCAGAATGTAGTCCTCTAGAATGAAGATGTGTGCACTTCATACAGCAAAAATATAGACATTTCACCGAGCCAAAATATTGTTTGCCTGTCCAGCTTATTTTATTACATTTTATTACTGTCCTTGTAAACCATGGTCATGCCTTAGCATCTTGTGCAGCACAACCACATGCTTTATTCAGCAACAAATCATGGCTTATTATAGGTATGAACATTAGTCCATGAGTATCTGCACTTTAGCCAATGTTGTCAATTGACATAACTTAATTTCCCAAAACTTTTTAAACATCCAGAGGGGAAGGGGAAGAAGAGGAAGAGGAAAAGAGGACAAAGAAGAGGAGGAAGAAGTTAATTATTCTTTGATGTTAATAAAGTAGGTCAGCAGCAACTGATCTGCTCTTGGCCAATAAATGGCAGTTACTAGCAGAAAATAAGCAGGCCAGTGTGGCTGGTCTATTTTTTGCCATCATGCAAGACACATGAAATGCTGAGCATGAAGTGTTGTTGCTATGCAAGCTCCATAATGCAACGGTGCCACAATGCAGGCATGTAAAGAAGCACCTGCTCAGTAATATCACCGCAGGACAGTGATATGTCATGGTTTGCTGTTGAGTTCCTTAGGCTTAGTCTATTTTTCTGATAAGGTGGAAAAGGGCATCACAAGCTTTTCTGCTCTTTGTTGAGATATTAAGTATTCAGCATTGTTGAAACCAAAATCCAAAAGCTTTTATTTAATATATAGCCTTAATATAGCCATTTACTTAATATATACCCAAGCCTCTGTTATTTTTTTTACTAAAATCTCTTTTTTTAGACCATTTGGCACATTTAGAAAGTTAGAAATACATTTCTTTCTGTTCATTTCCCTTTTAAATAACCAGATAATCTCTTTTCTGTGCATCCTTTGTTGTTTTTTTTTCTTTAATATACCCAAACTTCGTAGTTTATTGATGTACGTTGTTTGAGTTGGAGGAATTTGTCTACAAGGAGAATTCTTCTAATAAGACACGGACTCTGTCGAAACGAAGAATATACGTCTCTGTACTATACATCCTAAAGACCACGACATAGGTTCCAACGCTGCGGTGTTTTTTATTGAAGTATTTGTGTGGGAAAGCTGCTTAGTTTAAAAACCCTAGTCCTTCTTATATTTACAGTAACCAATAAGCAAACGATAAAAAGGAATATGAAAGCAGAATCAAATGCATTAGCTAGTACTTCAGAATAGAATGAGCTAATAGTATTAAAACTGCAAGTTGAGAAGGAATACTAGAATATTCATCAAAACACTGAACAGCTTTTGTACAAGTTGAGCATATGGTACATTTCTGCACCTTCTACAAATAAAAACACACATTTTATTTACCTTATAAGTAGCAAATGCTACAAAAACTTCAAAGAATTCCTCCAGTCTCTTGTCTACCAATAAAGGAGAATATTTGTAATTCAGTGATCCTTGGTGCTTTCTGAGCTTGTTTTCTTGCAGACATTTCATTATCCAAACTAGGTAACATCATCAGTGCTAGTAAAGGGTGGGATTTGCTCTTTATATTCTAGTGGCTTGTCCTGTCAGTGTTGGTGGGGGTGGTCTTAGAGGTTCTTTGTTTGCTCTGTTTACTGTTAGCTTGCTTGGCAGTTCCTTGATTTGGGTTTTGTTTGCTTCTTGATTGTTGGTCTGATGTTAATCTTGGAGATAATCATCCGGTGAATGATTGCTGGTGGGGAGGTGTTCTGGTCTTTTTGTTCCCTTTTTGGCTTATTGATTGTCTCTTTTGTACAGTATATGGATATTTAATTTCACAACATATAAACAGACTTAACCATAGTTTCAGCTGGGAAACTGACCATCCTAGACCAAGCCAAATCCAAAAACACTGGGGAATTTCTAGAAGAACTGGCACTCTTGACAAATCAGCCATCAACAGACACAGATAAAAACAATATCCAAACAGGCTAACAGTAAACAGAGCAACCAAAGAATCTCTAAGACCACCCCCACCAACACTGACTAGGCAAGGCACTACAATATAAACTGAGAACAAATGCCAGTCCTTACTAACACTGATGATGTTACTTGGTTTGGGAGATAAAACATCTGTAAGAAAGAAAAAAAACAAGTTCAGAGAGCACCAAGAACCCCTCAGTTTCTGTCTATTTTGTGAAATGTTCTGGTGTTGTTTAGCTTAGTTTTAGATGATTTATGGAACTCAACATTTAGAAGGAAACAACCCCCATTCTTGCTAAGGCAAGAACAAATTTTGAGGCTTTCCAGACATTGATGGACTTTTACAATAATTCCACTGCTGTACAACTGTTCTCCATCTTGATCTGTTTCTGGTGACAATCTGCAGCTCTTCCAAGACCATTCTGGTAACATTCCTGACTCCATCTCCATCCATATATTTTATTAATTCTCTTCCTCTTATTCTACTT